>NC_052320.1:8408451-8708451 GCF_016432855.1 Salvelinus namaycush | reverse complement strand
AGTATCCCCACAGAGGAGTATCCCCACAGAGACAGTATCCCCATAGAGACAGTATCCCCAAAGAGACGTATCCCCACAGAGACAGTATCACCCAGTGAGATGATAGAAGACAGATGTAGAAGACAGATGAATAGATTCATGAAATATGAAATAAAACAGATTGTCATCTGTTGCTGTTTGGCTATAATCTCCAACCATTAACTCACCTAATCTTCAACCCACTTTGTTTATGTTTAATGCATAAGAGACAATAAATACACTTTAATGCGTCAAATGGTAGGATAGCCTACTTCTTGTTTGTACATTAGGCATGAGACTGTATGCATAGTCCCACTTGTCTATTGTCAAATACACTGTAATGATAATTAAAGAAACAACACTCCCATAACTATCCATCTCAAGGCTCGACCGCACAAACCAAGGTTCCCCATGACGTTAAACCGAAACAGTTTCGCACAACGGACATGCGCTTGCATTATTTACCGCTGCACTCCTTTCTGTCAGAAATGTATACAATGTGAAGAATTTTTGCATAGGTTACCCTTGTGTGGTTATTCTTTTGTCCCTCCATAAAAAAACACCCAAAAGCCAATAGAAACATACAAAACTAACCTCGTTCAGCAGAAAGACGTTTGAATTTGTCAGGGACATCCAAAACAATTTAGTGAAATCTCCAACCGTCAACCTCGTTCGCCTCAGTCCAACTTCAGTAAAGAATCTACAGTTTGATGACAACAACCAAGAAGGCAACAATCGTAACCCTGTCGATACATTTTCTCCTAGAATAACAGAGAATGTGTTAGAAGATATCCTTCGTAGGAAGGGACTTCGTCCACACCGGTTCAAATTCCTCTATCTTCGTATGTTGATCATTGAATCATGATCAATTATATCTTAGCCTTCAAAGTCTGATGCACTGGCTACAAGGATGAATACATTTCCCCTGTCTCAATAAATAATGTAAGAACTGCACTTTTCACATCTCCATAATGATTAATTTGGATTCAATGGAGATTGATTCGGTCTCCCTTTTTGAATGGGGTTAGATTCCATCTATAGGCGATAGGGATCCTCTACAAATAGCACCTATACTTTAACATCAGAAGGATAAAAGGCTGTCGTGTGAATGCCATGCTGTATTTGAATAGATTCTATTTACTGTTGTTGTCTTAATGTGATTTGTTCTTCTGCAGTGGTGACTCATGTTCACCAGGGGAACTCCACCCACGTCAGCGTATTCTGGTGCGTGCGACTCATTTCAATCCAAAATGAATGAGGGATGCAAGTCATCATAGGAGGCTATGGGTGCAACAGGGGCTGCACAGGTGTGATTATTGACATTAGCCAGTAACCTACATTGTCTAAATCACAAGCTACTGGCATATTTCCTGTAGGTATGACAGGAAAAGCAGACATTTCTCGGGCTACTGTATAATTGTCAAAAAAAAAACTGTAATTGTCAAAATGTAATTTCATTCATATTGGTGTAACTATACAGCAGCATTCACGATGCATCCTGAGCCCTCTGTGTACTGATACATTTTCTCCATTCATCTCATAATGTAATCATATGGATAGGATTAGACTATAACAGAATGTATACTGAACAAAAATATAAAAGCAACATGCAACAATTTCAAAGATTTTACTGAGATAAAGTTCATATAAGGAAATCAGTCAATTGAAATAAATTCATTAACCGGTATCTATGGATTTCACATGACTAGGAATGCAGATATGCATCTATTGGTCACAGATACCTTGTAAAAAAAAGTAGGGGCTTGGATAGAAATAACTCAGTATCTGGTGTGACCACCATTTGCATCATGCAGCGCAACACATCTCCTTCGCATAGAGTTGATCAGGCTGTTGATTGTGGCCTGTAGAATGTTGTCCCACTCCTCTTCAATGGCTATGCGAAGTTGCTGGATATTGGCGGGAACTGGAACACGCTGTCTTATACGTGAATCCAGAGCATCCCAAACATGCTCAACGTGGCGTTTCTGGTGAATTTGCAGGCCACTGAAAAACTGGGACGTTTTCAGCTTCCAGGAATTGTGTACAGATCCTTGCAACATGGGGCCATGCATTATCATGCTGAATCATGAGGTGTTGGCGGCATATGAATGGCACGACAATGGGCCTCTGGATCTCGTCATGGTATCTCTGTGCATTCAAATTGCCATCGTTAAAATGCAATTGTGTAAACACTTTACATGTGTTTATATATTTTTTCAGTTTATTATGAGTGGCAGGTAGCTTAGCGGTTAAGAGTGTTGGGCCAGTAACCGAAAGCTCGCTGGTTTGAATCCTAAAGCCGACTAGGTGAAAAATCTGCCTATGTGCCCTTGAGCAAGGCACTTTGCCCTAATTGCTCAAGTAAGTCGCTCTTAATAAAAGCGTCTGCTAATTGACTAAAATGTATTATCATAACTTAACAACTAGTGCTCATTTCTTTTGATTTGCCTATGTTGTGGATTCAGTTATTGAAGTATAAATGTATATCAGCAGGCTTTTTCTGCTGATACAAGTATACATGAAAACGTTACAGGGAAATTCTTACCTTGAGAGCTGTTTCCCAACAATGCAGTGATAATAATAACATAAATAATATAGATAATAATAATATGGATAATAATGATATAGATAATAATGAAATGGATAATAATAATATAGATAATAATAATATAGAAAATATAGATAATAATAATATTGATAATATAGATACCAATAATACAGATAATAATAATATAGATAATAATAATAATTATATAGATAATAATTATATAGATAATAATAATATAGGTAATATAGATAATAATAATATAGATAATAATAATATAGATAATAATATTAATATAGATAAAATTGATAATAATAATATAGATACTAATAATATCGATAATATAGATAATAATAATATAAATAATAATATAGATAATAATAATATAAATAATCATATATTAATAATATACATAATAATAATATAGATAATCATAAAATAGATAATAATAATATACATAATCATAATATAGATACTAATAATATAGATAATAATATTAATATAGATAAAATTGATAATAATAATATAGATACTAATCATATTGATAATATAGATAATAATAATATAAATAATAATATAGGTAATAATAATATAAATAATCATATATATATTAATAATATACATAATAATAATATAGATAATCATAAAATAGATAATAATAATATACATAATCATAATATAGATAATAATAATATAGATAATCATAATATAGATAATAATAGAAAATACAATTTTAAAAAATACAAGAAAAACCACACAAGAACTAAGATGTGAGTTAGAAACACGAGAATGCAAGTACAGCATTTACAGGCCAGTGTCAGTACCTTGGTCAATGTGTAGGAGTACTGGAGGGGTTGAGTGCTTGTATGATATATATGTAAACAGGGCTGAAAAGTGACTGGTAGCAGGAATATATCAGTACTTATGGTAATATACTAATGGCAATATATATATATACATGTAAACAGGAGTAATTGTGACCAGTAGCAGGATAAATAGATAAATACTAATGGCAATCAATAATGGACAGCAGTGTAATGGAGTAATACAGTTGAAGTCGGAAGTTTACATACACCTTAGCCAAATACATTTAAACTCAGTTTTTCACAATTCCTGACATTTAATCAGAGTAAAAATTCCCTGTCTTAGGTCAGTTAGGATCACCACTTTATTTTAAGAATGTGAAATGTCAGAATGATAGTAGAGAGAATGATTTATTTCAGCTTTTATTTCTTTCATCACATGCCCAGTGGGTCAGAAGTTTACATATACTCAATTAGTATTTGGTAGCATTGCCTTTAAATTGTTTAACTTGGGTCAAACGTTTCAGGTAGCCTTCCACAAGCTTCCCACAAAACATTGGGTGAATTTTGGCCCATTCCTCCTGACAGAGCTGGTGTAACTGAGTCAGGTTTGTAGGCCTCCTTGCTCGCACACACTTTTTCAGTTCTGCCCACACATTTGCTATAGGATTGAAGTCAGGGCTTTGTGATGGCCACTCCAATACGTTTACTTTTTAAAAATCTTTAAGCCATTTTTCCACAACTTTGGAAGTATGCTTTGGGTCATTGTCCATTTGGAAGACCCATTTGCGACCAAGCTTTAACTTCCTGACTAATGTCTTGAGATGTTGCTTCAATACATCCACATAATTTCCTGCCTCATGATGCCATCTATTTTGTGAAGACCACCAGTCCCTCCTGCAACAAATTACCCCCACAACATGATGCTGCCACCCCCGTGCTTCACATTTGGGATGGTGTTCTTCGGCTTGCAAGCCCCCCCCCCCCTGACCATAACGATGGTCATTATGCCCAAACAGTTCTATTTTTGCTTCATCAGACCAGAGGACATTTCTCCAAAAAGTACAATCTTTGTCCCCATGTGCAGTTGCAAACCATAGTCTGGCTTCTAATGGCGGTTTTGGAGCAGTGGCTTCTTCCTTGCTGAGCGGCCTTTCAGGTTATGTCGATATAGGACTCGTTTTACTGTGGATATAGATACTTTTGTACCTGTTTCCTGCAGCATCTTCACAAGGTCCTTTGCTTTTGTTCTGGGATTGATTTGCACTTTTAACACAAAAGTACGTTCATCTCTAGGAGACAGAACGCGTCTCCTTCCTGAGCGGTATGACAGCTGCATGGTCCCATGGTGTTTATACTTGCATACTATTGTTTGTACAGATGAACGTGGTACCTTCAGGCGTTTGGAAATTGCCCCCAAGGATGAACCAGACTTGGAGGTCTCCAATTTTTTTTCTGAGGTCTTGATTTTCCCATGATGTCAAGCAAAGAGGAACTGAGTTTGAAGGTAGGCCTTGAAATACATCCACAGGTACACCTCCAATTGACTCAAATTGTGTCAATTAGACTATCAGAATCTTCTAAAGCCATTGTCAGGACCCGGTGCGAGAAACAGTCACTAATAATCGTCAGAACCCAGAAGATGAGGCAGACACAGCAGTACTAGAGATGGTGGTTTAATTAAAGAACAAAATCTTCAGGCAAAGAAACTAAATCCACAATGTCCAAAAATAAAGCCAAGAGGCACAAAGTGGAAATCCTCCAAAATACAAAAGAAACTCCACAAAGTGGTAAAAAACAGCAGGGAAAAACAAACCTCAAAAGACTACTCAAATAATACACAAGAACTAAACCAGAGAACCTCTGGAAAATCCAACAAGAGAAATATCTATATAAAACAAGGCTTGGGCTGGGGCTGGGTGCTAACTTACAAACACTGAGCAAGGAACTGAGGAACACACAGGGTTTAAATACTAACAAGGGAATGACCTACAGGTGCAAACAATAATTAGAGCAAGAAAAACAAAAGGTACAAAAAAGGTGCAATGGGGACATCTAGTGACCAAAACCCGAACAGTCTTGGCCAAAACCTGACAGAATCCCCCTCCTAGGAACGGCTCCTGACGTTCCTACCAGCCTTCTCAGGGTGGAGGGTCCTGAACTGACGAATGAGGTCAGGGTCCAGTATGTCCTTGGCAGGAACCCAGGAGCGCTCCTCGGGACCGTAGCCTTCCCAGTCCACCAGATACTGCCAGGACCGCTGCACCCGGCGGGAATCCAGTATCCGGTGGACGGTATAAGCCGACTGGCCACCGATGACACGGGGCGGAGGGGGAGGTCTGCCTGCCGGGATAAGGGGAGAAAAAACAACAGGTTTTAATAAAGAAATGTGAAATGTTGGATTGATCTTAAGGGATCTGGGTAAGTGCAGGCGAAAAGTAACGGGATTGACTCTCCTGGCAATCTTAAAGGGACCGATGAACCTCTGGGACAGCTTGCGAGACTCCACCCGTAGTGGTAAGTTCTTAGTTGAGAGCCATACTCTCTGGCCGGGGTACAGGGTAGGACCGGGACGGCGACGTCTGTTGGCTTGTCGTTGGTACTGCTGAGAGGAACGCAGAAGATTAAGACGTGCCTTCTTCCACGTAAGCCGACAGCGTCTGATGAACCTCGAGGCTGAAGGCACTCTGACTTCTGCCTCCTGGTCCGGGAACAATAGAGGCGCATAGCCAAACTGACACTCATGCGGGGATATACCAGTGGAGGAGGAGCACAAGGTGTTGTGCGCGTACTCGGCCCAAACAATGAAGGATGACCATGTGGACGGGTTGTTGGAAACCATGCATCTGAGGGTGGTTTCCAGCTCCTGATTCATCCTCTCAGTTTGGCCATTGGACTCCGGATGGTACCCTGAAGATAAACTGGCCGTGGTCCCTATGAGTTGGCAGAAGGCCTTCCAAAACCTTGAGGCGAACTGGGGACCTCTGTCGGAAACCATATCTTGCGGAATCCCAAAGACTCGGAACACATGGTTAATCACCAACTCAGCTGTTTCCTTGGCAGAAGGTAATTTGGTCAAGGGAACAAACCTGGCCGCCTTAGAAAACCTGTCGATGATGACTAGGATCGTAGTATTACCATGGGACGGAGGAAGGCCAGTAATAAAGTCCAACGAGATATGGGACCAGGGTCGGTGGGGAATAGATAGAGGGTGAAGGAGTCCTTGAGGGCGGAGGTGAGAAGATTTGCCCTGGCAGCACACGGAACAGGCCTTGACGAAAGTGGCAACGTCTTCTTTTATGGTGGGCCACCAGAACTTACGCTGGATGAACTCCAAGGTGCGACCTACGCCCGGGTGACAGGTGAGGCGAGAGGAGTGCCCCCACAGAAGGACTTGGGACCTTGCTGCCTTGGGAACAAACAACCGATTAGCAGGACCTCCTCCAGGGCCCGGTTCGATGGCTTGAGCTTGTTTCACGGTATCCTCCACTTGCCACGAGATCAGAGCCACGATCTTAGCGGCCGGAAGGACAGTCATGTCAGTATCTTCTCGAATGGCAGGAGTAGATTCGTGACAAGGCGTCCGGTTTGAGATTCTTCGACCCGGGTCTATAGGTGAGGATAAACTGAAATCGGCTGAAGAAAAGAGACCATCGAGCTTGTCTGGAGTTCAACCGCTTCGCCTGCTGGATATACTCCAGATTTTTGTGGTCCGTAAGCACTTGAAACGGTTGAGAAGCCCCCTCGAGCCAGTGTCTCCATTCCTTCAATGCCATCTTAACCGCTAGGAGTTCACGATCCCCCACATCGTAATTCCTCTCGGCCGGGGTAAGCCGGTGAGAGAAGAAGGCGCAAGGATGAAGCTTCTTGTCTTCACCCCTCTGAGACAGGACAGCTCCAACCCCAACCTCTGATGCGTCTACCTCCACCACAAAAGGTTCATCCGCCGTTGGTAGTGTCAGGATGGGAGCAGAGAGGATGCGCTGCTTGAGTCCTTGGAAGGCCGTCTCAGCTTCTCTTCCCCACAGAAACCTTGTGTTGCCACCCTTGGTAACAGCTGAGAGAGGGGCTGCCACCGAGCTGAAGTTCTTGATGAACTTGCGGTAAAAGTTGGTGAAGCCCAGGAAACGCTGAACTTCCTTAACGGACTTGGGGGTGGGCCAATCCGCTACCGCCTCTACCTTCTTGGGGTCCATCTGGACTCGTCCGGGTTCCACTATAAATCCCAGGAATTGTACTCGAGAGGAATGGAATTCACACTTTTCCGGCTTAACGTACAAATGGCTGTCTAGGAGGCGTTTGAGCACTTGTCTGACATGCTTAGTGTGTTCTTGAAGGGAGCTCGAAAAGATGAGGATGTCATCCAAGTAAACAAACACAAAGATGTTAAGCATATCCCTAAGCACATCGTTTATGAGCGCTTGGAACACAGCCGGAGCGTTGGTCAGGCCGAAGGGCATCACCGAGTATTCGTAGTGACCAGTAGGCGTGTTGAAAGCGGTCTTCCACTCGTCCCCGGGTTTGATCCGCACAAGATGGTATGCGTTCCGCAGGTCAAGCTTAGTGAAGACAACTGCTTCCTGGAGCAGCTCAAAGGCTGTGGCCATAAGGGGTAGCGGGTAGCGGTTACGTACGGTTATGGCATTGAGTCCCCGGTAGTCGATGCAAGGTCGTAATCCACCGTCTTTCTTGGCCACAAAGAAAAACCCTGCTCCCGCCGGCGAGGTAGATGGACGCATGAGGCCTGCTGCCAGAGCGTCCTTGATGTAGGTATCCATAGCAGCTCGTTCGGGAGGAGAAAGGGAAAAGATCCGACCCCTGGGAGGGCAGGTCCCCGGCAACAGGTCGATGGTGCAATCGTAAGGTCTATGGGGTGGTAGTTTGGTGGCCCTCTGTTTGCTAAATACCAGTTTGAGGTCATGGTAACACTCGGGAACTCGGGACAGGTCGATGGATTCTAGAGACTCGGAAGGGGAACTCTGGGAACTCGGGAAGATACAAGTGGCTTGGCACGTAGGACCCCACTGCTTGATAGTGCCCACAGACCAGTCGATGTGAGGGTTATGGCTGTGAAGCCAGGGATAACCAAGGACGAGAGGGAACTCGGAACAGGAGATCAGATGAAAGTTCATCACTTCCTGGTGTTGGGAAACTGAAAGTCGCAAGGGGGTAGTGGCACGAGTGACAAGTCCAGATCCCAAAGGGCTTCTATCCAACGTAGTAACCCTTATGGGGTCACTTAGAGGTTCAGAAGGAACGCCATTCTCCTTCGCCCAGACCCCATCCATGAAGTTACCTGCGGCTCCAGAGTCTACCAAGGCTTGAAGAGAAAACTCGTGGTCGTCCCAGGAAAGGGTAACTGGAATGAGCAGGCGGGAGTTGGATGGATGGGAGGAGGTTATGTTTCCCGTTACAGTCCTCCCAGGCCTGCACGGGAGAGTGCGTTTCCCTGGAGCCCGGGACACGTGGAGCGGAAATGGCCCGGTTTGCCGCAATATAGACAGCATCGCTCCCTCATCCGGCGGTCTCTCTCAGCCTGGGAGATGCGTCCAACCTGCATGGGTTCTGGTGGAGCCAGCGAGGATAAAGGTGGAGACTCGGAGCTGGAACCGATAGGAGCTAGGGTGAGCGGTCTATGGTTTTGTTCTCTCTCTCTCAGACGCTGGTCTATGCGTGAAGCCAACTTGATAAGGGACTCGAGGTTGTCCGGTGGTTCCCGAGTGGCCAGTTCATCTTGGATGGTGTCAGAAAGACCCTTCAAAAAACACACTGTGAGCGCCTCGTCGTTCCAGCCACTTGCTGCTGCCACAGTGCGGAACTGGATGGCATAGTCCGTCACGCTGCGCCGACCTTGGCGGAGAGTCAGGAGCTGTTTGCCTGAGTCAGGGCCGTTGGTAGGACCTTGAAACACTCGCTTGAATTCTTCAGCAAAGGTAGAGTAGCTGGCACAGCAGGGACTTTGGGCATCCCACACAGCAGTAGCCCAGGCTAGGGCTTTTTCCGACAGCAGGGTGATGATATATGCTATCTTGGACCGGTCGGTGGGAAACGACGATGGTTGCAGCTCAAAGGAGAGAGAACATTGGGTGAAAAACCCCTTACAAACACTCGGATCCCCTGAGAACCGTTGGGGAGGCGGCAGACGAGGTTCAGCCAGGGGATTAACTGCCAGGGGCACTTGAATCGGATGAACTGGAGCAGAAGCGGTTGCCGGGGAAAGTCGATCCGAAATCTGCTTTATGGAAGTCAGCATCTCTGACAGAAGTTGAGAATGTCTAGCCATTAAGGCCTCTTGCTGAACCAGAGCAGCTTCGTGGCGTTGGACAGTCCCCTCGTGGTGGGACAGCATGGAAAAAAGATCCTGGGTACTGGCTGCCTCTGGGTTCATTATAATGGCTCAGTGTTTCTGTCAGGACCCGGTGCGAGAAACATTCACTAATAATCGTCAGAACCCAGAAGATGAGGCAGACACAGCAGTACTAGAGATGGTGGTTTAATTAAAGAACAAAATCTTCAGGCAAAGAAACTAAATCCACAATGTCCAAAAATAAAGCCAAGAGGCACAAAGTGGAAATCCTCCAAAATACAAAAGAAACTCCACAAAGTGGTAAAAAACAGCAGGGAAAAACAAACCTCAAAAGACTACTCAAATAATACACAAGAACTAAACCAGAGAACCTCTGGAAAATCCAACAAGAGAAATATCTATATAAAACAAGGCTTGGGCTGGGGCTGGGTGCTAACTTACAAACACTGAGCAAGGAACTGAGGAACACACAGGGTTTAAATACTAACAAGGGAATGACCTACAGGTGCAAACAATAATTAGAGCAAGAAAAACAAAAGGTACAAAAAAGGTGCAATGGGGACATCTAGTGACCAAAACCCGAACAGTCTTGGCCAAAACCTGACAGCCATGACATCATTTTCTGGAATTTTCCAAGCTGTTTAAAGGTACAGTCAACTTAGTATATGTAAACTTCTGACCCACTGGAATTGTGATACAGTGAATTATAAGTTAAATAATCTGTCTGTAAACAATTGTTGGAAAAATGACTTGTGTCATTGTCACAATTCCGATGGTGAAAATGAAGGAGTCAGGTGCAGAGAGCAGGGTAATAATGTGCAAGTGGAAATGTATTATTTCACCCAGAAATAATCTCTGAAGCGGCTACGCCACACAACAACGGGCGCGTCAAAATTACTGTCCAACATAAATTAGGACAGAATCCACTATACAAAAACACCACCACAACAAACAGAATAACAAGCCCGCACAAAAGTCGGCGGGCCAACTGGGTTTAAATAACCCCCTACCCTAAACACAAAACAGGTGATACCAATTAGACAAACCTAAATGAAAACAGAAAAGGGGATCGGTGGCAGCTAGTAGACCGGAGACGACGACCGCCGAGCGCCGCCCGAACGGGAAGAGGCACCATCCTCGGCGGGATTCGTAACAGTCATGCACAAAGTAGATGTCCTAACCGACTTGCCAAAACTATAGTTTGTTAACAAGAAATTTGTGGAGTGGTTGAAAAACGAGTTTTAATGACTCCAACCTAAGTGTATGTAAACTTCCGTCTTCAACTGTATATCTAATCAATAATAATTATAGCTGCAGCGTAGGTTGTTCCTTAGTGGGTAGAGCCCTGTGGATGGGCATAGAGTCAGTGTGGATAGTCAGTGTAGGAGTGGACGAGCTGTAGTTGATAGCCATTTAACAGTCTTATGGCCAGGGGATAGAAACTGTTGGTCTGAGCCTTGATGCACCGGTACTGCCTGCTAGACGGTAGCATGGAGAACAGTCCACATCTCGGGTGGCTGAAGTCTTTGGCAATTGTTCAGGCCTTTCTCAGACACCGCCTGGCATGTCCATCCTGGATGGCTAGGAGGTCGACCCCAGTGATGTGCCGTCCGCACCACCCTCTGTAGGGCCTTCCAGTCGCGGGTGGTGCATTTGCCATACCAGACAGTGATACAACCAAACAGGATGCTCTCAATGGTGCAGCTGTGAAAGTTCCTGAGGATCTGAGGGGCCATGCCAAATTGTTTTAGCCTCCTGAGTGAGAAGAGGCGTTGCTGTGCCTTCTTCATGACTGCTCTGGTGTGAGAGGACCATGTTAAGTCATTGGTGATGTGGACACAGAGGAACTTGAAGCTCCTGACCCTCCACTGCAGCCCCCCCCCCCCCCCCCCCCCCCCGTTTTGTGATCAGCTCCTCGGTCTGGCTGACGTTGAGGGAGAGGTTGTTGTCCTGGTACCACACTGCCAGTTCTCTGACCTCCTCCCCTCCCTGTAGGCTGTCTCAATGCCGTTGGTGATCAGGCCTACCACCGTCATGTCATCAGCAAACTTGATGATGGAGTTGGAGTAATGCGTGGCCACATAGTCATAGGTAAACAGGGAGTATAGGAGGGGGCTAAGCACACACCCCTGGGGGGCCCCCATGTTGAGGGTCAGCGTGGCAGAGGTGTTGTTGCCTACTCTCACCACCTGGGGCGTGCCTGTAAGGAAGTCCAGGATGCACATTGCACAAGCTGTTCTGTATGAATCTTTCCTACATTAAAGAACCTATAGGATTTTTCAGAACCCAAACATCTCTGAACCACCTTCCAGTTGTCTATTTCTTATCTTTCTACACAGATGGACATGGCTTGAATAGGAAGGATGCTGGTGTATTTATTGATTTATGCTCTGTTTGCAAGAAGTAGCGTACCCGGTTGGTGGGTGGGCCCAAACAATTATCTGTTTTAAAGAAATTTTTCTGCTGTTCTACACATTTTGCCATGAGGCTGAGAGAAAAGTTTGCTGTTTTAAAGCTAATTTCCTGCAATTCTACACAATTTGCCATGGGGCAGAGAGGAAATGTAGATTTTTTTAAAGCTAATTAAAGCTAAAAATATAGGTGTGTTGACTGTGATTAAGGCATTGGATCATGAGCTGTCTTGTTTGCTAAATGAACAAATGAAGTAGGAGGTGGCATGGTGCATACAGCAATAGAAGCACAGTGACATATGCCTCAATGTGGTCATATTGGTGGCTTATTGGGGGTGTGACTTTCAGTTAGTTATTTTTGGTCACCCTTCCCATGAGAATCAATGTCATTGCAGTTAATCTGAATGCCATTCCAATGCACTGCTTGCTATGAATTCAATCTGATGGTGTTTGCATGTTTAGGTAAAAAAGACAAATGATGTCCCGTTTTGGAACATTGACAATTAGAGAGCATTAAAAAATATATACAGTATATATATATGTATATATATATTTATATATATAATAATTTTTTGCTCAATCTGATTGGGTGGGCATGGCTCCCCAGAGCCCACCTACACGGTTGTTTGCAAGGAAGGAGAGAACAGTGTGTAACTGTATCCACTGATCTAAGTTAATGTGGGACGAGAAGAGGAGGGGGTGTGATACAGGTTAGTTTTCACTGTTCTGGCACTTTAGTAGGAATCCTGCTACGCTGTCCATTTTCACACTGATATCGACCAGTAAAGTCAAGTAATGCCAATGTCAAACAGACAAAAACAAGTCCATTTGAATCTAAATCTCTTCCTCTCTCCTTATTGCTCCTCTCTCTCTCACTTTCTTTCTGTTTCTGTCTCTGTCTCTGTCTCTGTTTCTGTCTCTGTCTCTGTCTCTGTCTCTGTCTCTCTCTCTCTCTCTGTCTCTGTCTCTGTCTCTGTCTCTGTCTCTGTCTCTGTCTCTGTCTCTGTCTCTCTCTCTCTCTCTGTCTCTGTCTCTGTCTCTGTCTCTGTCTCTGTCTCTGTCTCTGTCTCTGTCTCTGTCTCTCTCTCTCTCTCTGTCTCTGTCTCTGTCTCTGTCTCTGTCTCTGTCTCTGTCTCTGTCTCTGTCTCTCTCTCTCTCTCTGTCTCTCATTATAATAAAGACATGTCCACATTCAATCTATATACTCTCTGATGTGCCAAGACTGCTGGCTAGAACATAAGAGCATGTGGGGGTGGCTTTGTGTTTCCATGTGAGCAATTTGTCTGACAATGCCGCCTTTGTTGGACTTTATCACTTACAACAGGTAGAACCAAAGCTCAGCTCACTGGCTGGAAGGAACATTGGGTGAATCTCAAAAGTCCCTCCTCCATTCCTTGCCTCCTTCTTAAAACGTCAGAAAGAAATGAGGAAAGCATTGGAGAAGATCCGATCTGTGGAGGAGAGAACAGAGATGAGAGGATGATTTACTTAGGCTAGTCTGTGAGGAGCATTAGATCAGCATCAATGTCCCCTAGCTAGCCTAACACACTCTGGGGGACATTTCTCAAGTCCATTCCATGTGTATTTCAGTTCTTCTATCTCTGTTCATAGAGATCTTCTATAAACCCTTCATTCAAAATAGTTAATAAGAAGTTTAATTTAAAAAATAAAAAATTGGGATGTGCTATAGTTTATTACAGATTAATTAACTGTTCTAACACAATGGTTGAGACGATGACAAGCACAGCCAAGCTCATTGCTGCTGGTTTCTGACTATGAATCTGACCAATAAGTTCTGATTGTAATATAGGGTAGGGTAAGCCTATGAGATATTGATCACAATGGACATTGACTGAGTCTTTTTCAGTATACCATTGTTTATCCCTGTAAATAATAACTTAAATGAAACACTAGGTGGTGCTGAAAGACCTCTTCAATTGTTCTGTAGTTTAGGGAAAGCACAAATTCCTTTATGGAAACTCCCTACAGTGGAGTTCAATATAACTTTTCAATAGAAAAAGGACAAGGTGTTGACCTAAACAGGTGGTAGACTGACATGAAAATGAAATGGAATTTAACTTGAAAATGTAGTTAGGCCCCCAATTTACTAAACAATATGTGTGTGTGTGTCTGCGTCGCCACTGTAGGCTAGGCTAAAATGGCTGCTCTGTAACAGAGCAGAGTTATACAGGCTACATAAGGCAATTCCCTATTCCTTAGTTGCTCCCCATTACCATCTGGTCCAATAACAGGGCAAAAAGGTCTTCCCCAATAACGTCCCAACAATCAATAACAGTTTGCACCTGTGGCCAAGGATGCTGTTTGGCAGAGCTTGGGGAAACAGCTGATCGCATAACTGTGAGTTTGACATGTTTGTTGCTTGCTAAACCCAAACTTAACAAACCGAACTAAACAATGGCGGGCCATTTGGGTGAATAGCCTACATCCATTAGCCTATGCCTAGCATTGGAAAGTTGATGTAGCACATTACATGTTAGATTAATCAATTAAATGGTTATCTAGCAACAAGATAAGAGTTAGCAATCTAGCTGCGTATTTTGAGATCCCACTCCCCCTGGTGGTGAATTAGGCCCATGTAGAAGGCCTAAGCCAATAACACAGAAATATGTAGACAAATTCATCTCTAAAGAGCCCAAATTAAATCTGATAATTCTGGATCCTGTTTTGACAGTTTGCACATCAAAATATAAATCATGCATTCCCTTGATTTGTTAGATGAAATAGCTAAACATTTATTGAGTCACCATCGCAGCTGTCTAAAAGTTCCATTGTTTACGCAAATGGAAAGTAACTGTGTATTTATCATTATCAATATAATTTATCGTGATCTAACTTTTTGTCCATATTGTCCCAGCTCAACTACACAGGTCATATTCAGGCACAAATGTTTTTGTCCATAATTAGGAGAATTAGCGCATTTAGAGACTAGATGCCCAAGTGATGGTGCTGGCTACAGTCTAGCTCTTCTTCGTTCTCAGTTGAAGAACTGACAACAGTGCAGCTGATGTGTACAACAGTCCTGGTGCTCTATCTACATGTTAATCATGCTCGCTTGCAATACGGTTTTGGAAACCTTTGTAACTTTACTTTCATATTTTGCATTTGTACAATTATTTTGATGAGATGATTGTGGACTACAGGAAAAGGATAACCAAGCACGCCCCCATTCTTATCGACGGGGCTATAGTGGAGCAGGTTGAGAGCTTCAAGTTCCTTGGTGTTCACATCACCAACAAACTATCATGGTCCAAGCACACCAAGACAGTCGTGAAGAGGGCACGACAAAACCTATTCCCCCTCAGGAGACTGAAAAGATTTGGCATGGGTCCTCAGATCCTCAAAAGGTTCTACAGCTGCAACACCAAGAGCGTCCTGACTGGTTGCATCACTGCCTGGTACGGCAATTGCTCGGCCTCCGACCACAAGGCACTACAGAGGGTAGTGCATACGGTCCAGTTCAATACTGGGGCTAAGCTGCCTGTCATCCAGGACCTCTACACCAGGCAGTGTCAGAGGAAGGCCCTAAAAATTGTCAAAGACCCCAGCCACCCCAGTCATAGACTGTTCTCTCTGCCCTCAAGCGGTACCGGAGCGCCAAGTCTTTGACCAAAAGGCTTCTCAACAGCTTTTACCCGCCCTCCAACCCCTCTTTTATGCTGCTGCTACTATCTGTTTATCATCTATGCATAGTCACTTTAACTATACATTCATGTACATATTACCTCAATTAGCCCAACTAACCGGTGCCCCCGCACATTGACTCTGTACCGGTACTACCTGTATACAGCCTCCACATTGACTCTGTACCGGTACTACCTGTATACAGCCTCCACATTGACTCTGTACCGGTACTACCTGTATATAGCCTCCACATTGACTCTGAACCGGTACCACCTGTATATAGCCTCCACATTGACTCTGAACCGGTACCACCTGTATATAGCCTCCACATTGACTCTGAACCGGTACCACCTGTATATAGCCTCCACATTGACTCTGAACCGGTACCACCTGTATACAGCCTCCACATTGACTCTGAACCGGTACCACCTGTATATAGCCTCCACATTGACTCTGAACCGGTACCACCTGTATATAGCCTCCACATTGACTCTGAACCGGTACCACCTGTATACAGCCTCCACATTGACTCTGAACCGGTACCACCTGTATATAGCCTCACTACTGTCATTTTACTGTTTTTTATTTTTTATTTTTTATTTACATATCTATTGTTTACCTAATACCTATTTGTTCCTTAAAAATTGCATTGTTGGTTAGGGCTTGTAAGTAAGCATTTCACTATAAGGTCTACCTACACCTGTTGTATTCGGAGCACATGACAAATAAACTGATTTGATTTTATATGAAAGTAGAGGACTTTGTTCCGAGAGCCAGTTAACCTCTGGACATAGTAACCAACCTGGTTCAGGTTTAGATGGAGTATTCGGCTGTCTTAGCTACCAGAGCCAGTTAACCTCTGGACATAGTAACCAACCTGGTTCAGGTTTAGATGGAGTATTCGGCTGTCTTAGCTACCAGAGCCAGTTAACCTCTGAACATAATAACCAACTTGGTTGGTTTGCAATTCGTATTATTCTGTATGTAAATCCGAGACTCTCCATTTAGTATGATATGTTAAGTTTCGTATGGTATGTATTCATTTGTGGATGTTCATTACCCATGTTGTATGATATGTTACGAATTACAATTCGTATCATATGTTATGAATTTGCAAAAGTACTATATGTTACGAATTTGCAAAATATACTATATGTTAGGAATTTGCTAAACGTATGATATGTAACGAATTCTACGAATTTTACATTATGGGTTGGTGGTTAGATAGGCTTGTTCTAACCCATCACTTTCTACTACATATAATAACACGATTAAATTATATCTTTACATTTATATATATAATATATAAGTACAAAAATGGATGTAGCAACTACCGATTGCCCCTTTAAGTCTATCAAAAGTGTGCGAGTTTGAGCATGTGTCCATTAGGCCTATGGATATTTTATTTTTATCAGCATGAATTAGATTGAGCAATAATAATAAAAGCCCCACTTTTATTCCATAAACTGGGATCGGCACTATGCAGCTGTTGCAAGAGCGCATTTTTCACTGGCTGTCCACAATGATTGATAGGCAGCTTAAACTTCTTGAATTCAACTATTATTGAGTTCAAATACACATTTAGATTTGTGAACAGCATCCACAACAACCACAATCCGTAACGCTCCAATAGTTAAATGAGAGAGCAGCAGTGTGATTCAACAATAAGTGATATCCGTATTGCCGCAGACTACACCACTGCTGTCATCCTTACCTCCAAGCGTTTATTCAAGTTGGATAATCTTTGGATGCTGACAGCAGTCAGACATAGCTTGGACTGTAGCCTACAAAAGCCTATTTCTGCTCTTTTTCCGCGATCTATCAAACACATTTGGTGTGTCATCATAGTGGTCTCTGACATCATAGTGGTCTCTGACTTGTGGTCAGACTCGCTCAGGTAGAACAAACTTAAACTTGTGCCTTTTTTCAATGGTGATTTGAATGACATTGAGAAAACAGAGAAGTGTCTAATATTTTTTTTACGCAAACATCCTTTCTGAATGTAAAAGTAATCCTCAAAGTAATCATCTAGTTTTTCAAAAATATCTGTAATCTGATTACAATATTTTTGCTGGTAACGTAACGGATTACAGTTAACGTTTTTTGTAATTCTTTACATGTAATGGATTACATGTAATCCGTTACTCCCCAACCCTGCATATCATACTACTTTAAGTGTCTGGATTTATATTTACTATGTTACGTCTTGTCTATGAGACCAGGCTACAGCTACAATAACATATAGGCCTAAGGTCTTTGGACATTAAAGTAGTTGGTCTGCAGTACATCTTGGCTAGCTGCAGTCTACATCCTCACGCTCTTGTGCCCCGTTTATACCTGGTGCTAACATGCAGCCCAACAGGCAGCCAATTCTGATATTTTGTTCCACTATTTGGTGTTTTGACCAATCACATCAGATCTTTTCACATCAGATCTTTTTCAGAGCTTATCTGATTGGTCGAAAGACCAACTAGTGAAAAAAATATCAGAATTGAGCTGCCTGTCTGAACGCAGAACATGCATTGTGTCTGGATATCAATCAAGTGTAAACAGGTCTGAAATCCTCATTCGACCCTAGACCGCATCTAAAATCATTAACAAATAGCACCATTGACTTATGGCATCGACCTCATTGCTTAGTTGTCCCACTCAAAATGGCACTCATATTTGTGTTGTAATTTGTAGGCCTATCAGTTCATGACAATTGAAGAAGGCTACCTGTCTTATTAGGTAAAAAGCCCGAGCGAGCGATACAGTCAGAGAACCTAGTGGGAATGTAGCGAGCGCCAGATGTTGGGCGCGTTTGAGTGGTAAGGCAAAAGCAACTGTAGACGAAAGTCAAGTGAAGTCGTGTGAGGTGAATTTGCAACAGCCGAAAGCCAGACACTAATGTGGTTTTCCAACAGCAAGGCTCACATCAACATGGCAGTGTTTCCATTGTTTCTAAAAGCTTTGTTTATAATGTCAAAATAAACATGTCTCCAACTCCCATATCACACTCACAAACTGAAATCACACGTGAGTTCATTATACAATCAATTACTTAGAGACTAAAATATCACATTTGTTTGTATATAGGCTATCCACTGTATAGCTTACATTAAGTTGATTCCTGTTTCAGTCATATCTTTGATGACATACGCGCGGGTCAAACAAAAACACCCTAATGATTGGTTGACAATAGAGCCTCCCACAATGCAGGCGACATCTGCAGGATGAAGCTGGGGTAGTGCAAATGCAGATACTTGCAGTCGAAGCCGTCAAAACGTAATGACCTTTGATCACAGGATTTCTGGAAAGTTCATGCAGTAGACATGTAGGCGCAATTCAGACAATTTTTAACATAATGCAACACACTTTTTTGAAAGGCGGTCACCGACTTGACTTGACAAAAGTGATCAGCTCGAACGCGCCCACTGTATGTACATTTGTAGCCAATCCCCTCGATTGTAGCCTAGACGTCGATAGATACACGTTTTCATCTGAACGAAAAGACAGCAACGTACCAAAACAGAGGGAGAAAGTCAGCTATATTGCGCGCGGTTCGTATATGGGTGTTAATCAATGTGGTAAGTACAATCTCTCCCGGGCTACTAGCCTTCTGGATAACTGTTTTCCAGTCTACAACAACGCTACATTAACTTAACTAGTCGACTATTATCACTGTAATTATATAACACAGTAGTGCCACAAAAATGAACCAGAACAGCCGAGGTTACAATGTTAACTTGGCCTCTTCAGCAGTGTAGCAGTAGCCTGTAGTTTCAAGGTGGCATGTTATGCAGGTATTTGCGCTGTTTTACATGTCACTATCGACGATGTTGCTAGTAGTAACAAGCCTATAGGCTATGTGTAGGCTTCATAAATGTGTTGATGCCTACCAAAGAAGGAGACATTCTGGTGCATATAGGCTATGCATTTACAATAAGGGACGTACCTAGAAGAAACCGGGTTAGGACATGTATGTATCCTGTTCTCTGATTGAAAAAAAAAAAAAAGCTTGAAGGTGCATTACAATAGTATGGCTTTGCGGATGGGCTACTGTCGGCTATCTTTGCAGTGGGAAATTAGTGCAATGAAAGTATGCAAGTAGCCCTACTACTTGTCAAACGGCGCGATCATGGAATTCCTGGAGTCGATTTCTCATAGAAGTTTGTAGAGAGATTTTAAATTATTACTCATGACTTGAATTCTGGCGACAAATGGTAAGAGTAGGGCTAGATAAGAACTGTCGGTGCAAGGAAATATAGACAACCCATTATAAATGAAACGTTTGAGAAGTAGGCGCATTGTTACTGTCGAAATGTCCCCCTGGAAAGGCTATGGGTAACATATACCGGTAGCTTCACACAAACAGTGCGTGCGATTATGCAATCCTTTTCTTCGGACGGTCTTCTTGCAACCAAATAGCCTAGGCTATGTGCAGATATGTGTTTGCATGTAGGCCTATTTATCGCAAACATCCTGATTATGTGGTATTAGGCCTGCATATAGATAATTGACATTCAAACTCAAGGTATATCCTATTAATTCTCTATATATTAATTTACAACGTTGACAACCGTTTTTCCGGTTTATAACGAGGTGGTTAGATTGGAAACAAGTGTTATTTTTTAAATGATATCTCAAGCGGATGCTCATGTAAACGCATGCATGCACTGTTCTGTTTGTTACATAACCGCCGCATGCTGCTGTGTGCTCCTGCTGTCTGACTCTGACCGGCCGTGCATGCACCAGAGCCAGAGGTGAATGCAATGCTTGCTTGCCAGTCTGGCCCACAGGGGCATTGAATAACCTAATAGCATAGATCAGATCAGATCAGATCATAGATCAGATCAGGACCTAGATATACTATTTGCATATCCAGCTAGTTGCGTTTGTTTATTTGCTCAGACGAACCAGTGTGGCTCAGTTAGAGCATAACACTTGCAACACCAGGGTTTTGGGTTCGATTCCCAGGAGGGACCAGTGTGAAAAATGTATCCACTCACTACTATACGTGGCTCTGGATAAGAGTGGCTGCTAAATGACTAAACTGTCAATTGTAAACTCAATGTTAAACTGTGTGAATATGTATCCTTAAACCTTTTTAAACCACTTATTATAGGTGGAAATGTATGAATGATGATAAAATACGTTTTTTTAAAAGCCTACATATTTTGTTATACTTAAGCGATAAGGTCCGATGGGGTTTGTGATATATGGCCAATATACCACGGCTAAGGGCTGTCCTTAGCACGACGCAACGCAGAGTGCCTGGACACAGCCCTTAGCCGTGGTATATTGGCCATATATCACAAACCCCTGAAGTGCCTTATTGCTATTATAAACTGTTTACTAACGTAATTAGAGCAGTAAAAAATAACTGTTTTGTCATACCCGTGGTATACGATCTGATATACCACGGCTGTCAGTCAATCAGCATTCAGAGCTCGAACCACCCAGTTTATAATGTGTATATACCACACCCCCTCGGGCCTTATTGGTTAATTAAAGAATACACTAAATACACCATGGTGTTCTGTCTGACATCCAGTAACCGCCTATGTTGTTTATTGGCAGAATGGCAGAGTTGAACTACATTGATAACAAACTACAGAACAGGACTCTCTGTTTGCCATCTCCTCGGTTAGTTTCAAAGGTTTCTTTTGTGAAGCAACTTCTATCAATAGCTAGCTACTGCTCTTAATAAGGAACACAGGCATGCCACCAGGCGAATGTACTGTAGAATATAATAAGTACTTAATTGTTAATTTTGTGAGACGTAAATCTTCTGCCTTCCTCAACAACCCTCCACCCCAAAACACACATGCACGCGCACACACGTGGCATAAACGCACACACCCACATTGAGAAACACTGCATCTCTGTAGTCTTTTTCCTCCATGTTGTTGTTCTACAGATCCTCCCTGACTGTTGTTGTTGTTCTACAGATCCTCCCTGACTGTTGTTGTTGTTCTACAGATCCTCCCTGACTGTTGTTGTTGTTGTTGTTCTACAGATCCTCCCTGACTGTTGTTGTTGTTCTACAGATCCTCCCTGACTGTTGTTGTTGTTCTACAGATCCTCCCTGACTGTTGTTGTTGTCCTACAGATCCTCCCTGACTGTTGTTGTTGTTCTACAGATCCTCCCTGACTGTTGTTGTTGTTCTACAGATCCTCCCTGACTGTTGTTGTTGTTGTTGTTGTCCTACAGATCCTCCCTGACTGTTGTTGTTGTTCTACAGATCCTCCCTGACTGTTGTTGTTGTTGTCCTACAGATCCTCCCTGACTGTTGTTGTTGTTCTACAGATCCTCCCTGACTGTTGTTGTTGTCCTACAGATCCTCCCTGACTGTTGTTGTTGTTGTTCTACAGATCCTCCCTGACTGTTGTTGTTGTTCTACAGATCCTCCCTGACTGTTGTTGTTGTTGTTGTTGTCCTACAGATCCTCCCTGACTGTTGTTGTTGTTGTTGTCCTACAGATCCTCCCTGACTGTTGTTGTTGTTCTACAGATCCTCCCTGACTGTTGTTGTTGTTGTTCTACAGATCCTCCCTGACTGTTGTTGTTGTTCTACAGATCCTCCCTGACTGTTGTTGTTGTTGTTGTTCTACAGATCCTCCCTGACTGTTGTTGTTGTTGTCCTACAGATCCTCCCTGACTGTTGTTGTTGTTGTTCTACAGATCCTCCCTGACTGTTGTTGTTGTTGTTGTCCTACAGATCCTCCCTGACTGTTGTTGTTGTTGTTGTTCTACAGATCCTCCCTGACTGTTGTTGTTGTTCTACAGATCCTCCCTGACTGTTGTTGTTGTTCTACAGATCCTCCCTGACTGTTGTTGTTGTTGTTCTACAGATCCTCCCTGACTGTTGTTGTTGTTCTACAGATCCTCCCTGACTGTTGTTGTTGTTCTACAGATCCTCCCTGACTGTTGTTGTTGTCCTACAGATCCTCCCCAACTGTTGTTGTTGTCCTACAGATCCTCCCTGACTGTTGTTGTTGTTGTTCTACAGATCCTCCCTGACTGTTGTTGTTGTCCTACAGATCCTCCCTGACTGTTGTTGTTGTTGTTCTACAGATCCTCCCTGACTGTTGTTGTTGTCCTACAGATCCTCCCTGACTGTTGTTGTTCTACAGATCCTCCCTGACTGTTGTTGTTGTTGTTGTTGTTCTACAGATCCTCCCTGACTGTTGTTGTTGTTCTACAGATCCTCCCTGACTGTTGTTGTTGTTGTTGTCCTACAGATCCTCCCTGACTGTTGTTGTTGTTGTTGTCCTACAGATCCTCCCTGACTGTTGTTGTTGTTCTACAGATCCTCCCTGACTGTTGTTGTTGTTGTTCTACAGATCCTCCCTGACTGTTGTTGTTGTTCTACAGATCCTCCCTGACTGTTGTTGTTGTTGTTGTTCTACAGATCCTCCCTGACTGTTGTTGTTGTTGTCCTACAGATCCTCCCTGACTGTTGTTGTTGTTGTTCTACAGATCCTCCCTGACTGTTGTTGTTGTTGTTGTCCTACAGATCCTCCCTGACTGTTGTTGTTGTTGTTGTTCTACAGATCCTCCCTGACTGTTGTTGTTGTTCTACAGATCCTCCCTGACTGTTGTTGTTGTTCTACAGATCCTCCCTGACTGTTGTTGTTGTTGTTCTACAGATCCTCCCTGACTGTTGTTGTTGTTCTACAGATCCTCCCTGACTGTTGTTGTTGTCCTACAGATCCTCCCCAACTGTTGTTGTTGTCCTACAGATCCTCCCTGACTGTTGTTGTTGTTGTTCTACAGATCCTCCCTGACTGTTGTTGTTGTCCTACAGATCCTCCCTGACTGTTGTTGTTGTTGTTCTACAGATCCTCCCTGACTGTTGTTGTTGTCCTACAGATCCTCCCTGACTGTTGTTGTTGTTGTTCTACAGATCCTCCCTGACTGTTGTTGTTGTTGTTCTACAGATCCTCCCTGACTGTTGTTGTTGTCCTACAGATCCTCCCTGACTGTTGTTGTTGTTGTTCTACAGATCCTCCCTGACTGTTGTTGTTGTCCTACAGATCCTCCCTGACTGTTGTTGTTGTTGTTCTACAGATCCTCCCTGACTGTTGTTGTTGTTGTTGTTCTACAGATCCTCCCTGACTGTTGTTGTTGTTGTTGTTCTACAGATCCTCCCTGACTGTTGTTGTTGTTGTTGTTCTACAGATCCTCCCTGACTGTTGTTGTTGTTGTCCTACAGATCCTCCCTGACTGTTGTTGTTGTTCTACAGATCCTCCCTGACTGTTGTTGTTGTTCTACAGATCCTCCCTGACTGTTGTTGTTGTTGTCCTACAGATCCTCCCTGACTGTTGTTGTTGTTGTTCTACAGATCCTCCCTGACTGTTGTTGTTGTTCTACAGATCCTCCCTGACTGTTGTTGTTGTTGTTCTACAGATCCTCCCTGACTGTTGTTGTTGTTGTCCTACAGATCCTCCCTGACTGTTGTTGTTGTTGTCCTACAGATCCTCCCTGACTGTTGTTGTTGTCCTACAGATTCTCCCTGACTGTTGTTGTTGTTGTTCTACAGATCCTCCCTGACTGTTGTTGTTGTTCTACAGATCCTCCCTGACTGTTGTTGTTGTTGTCCTACAGATCCTCCCTGACTGTTGTTGTTGTTGTCCTACAGATCCTCCCTGACTGTTGTTGTTGTTGTCCTACAGATCCTCCCTGACTGTTGTTGTTGTTGTCCTACAGATCCTCCCTGACTGTTGTTGTTGTTGTCCTACAGATCCTCCCTGACTGTTGTTGTTGTTGTCCTACAGATCCTCCCTGACTGTTGTTGTTGTTGTCCTACAGATCCTCCCTGACTGTTGTTGTTGTCCTACAGATCCTCCCTGACTGTTGTTGTTGTTCTACAGATCCTCCCTGACTGTTGTTGTTGTTCTACAGATCCTCCCTGACTGTTGTTGTTGTTGTCCTACAGATCCTCCCTGACTGTTGTTGTTGTTGTCCTACAGATCCTCCCTGACTGTTGTTGTTGTTGTTCTACAGATCCTCCCTGACTGTTGTTGTTGTTCTACAGATCCTCCCTGACTGTTGTTGTTGTTCTACAGATCCTCCCTGACTGTTGTTGTTGTTCTACAGATCCTCCCTGACTGTTGTTGTTGTTGTCCTACAGATCCTCCCTGACTGTTGTTGTTGTTGTCCTACAGATCCTCCCTGACTGTTGTTGTTGTTGTTCTACAGATCCTCCCTGACTGTTGTTGTTGTTCTACAGATCCTCCCTGACTGTTGTTGTTGTTCTACAGATCCTCCCTGACTGTTGTTGTTGTTGTCCTACAGATCCTCCCTGACTGTTGTTGTTGTTGTTCTACAGATCCTCCCTGACTGTTGTTTTTGTTGTTCTACAGATCCTCCCTGACTGTTGTTGTTGTTGTTCTACAGATCCTCCCTGACTGTTGTTGTTGTTGTCCTACAGATCCTCCCTGACTGTTGTTGTTGTTGTTCTACAGATCCTCCCTGACTGTTGTTGTTGTTCTACAGATCCTCCCTGACTGTTGTTGTTGTTCTACAGATCCTCCCTGACTGTTGTTGTTGTTGTTCTACAGATCCTCCCTGACTGTTGTTGTTGTTGTTCTACAGATCCTCCCTGACTGTTGTTGTTGTTGTTCTACAGATCCTCCCTGACTGTTGTTGTTGTTGTTCTACAGATCCTCCCTGACTGTTGTTATTCTACGTACCCTCATGTTCATCTCCCTGACTGTTGCTGTAAAAGCTAATTTCATGCTATTCTACACATTATGCCATGGGGTGGAGAGAAATGTTTGCAGTTTTTAATATGATATCTGACTGAGACTGACTAACAAAATCATTTGGGGCCCCCCGGCCAGTAATTCGATTATGATTACTAAGTTTAGATAGCTGGCCGCTAGCCTGACTTACCAATCTAAAAAACGGTAGTGCTTCATGGGCTAATAGAGTCACTGTTAGTAGCTAGGTTTCCATCCAATTGGCGACAGATTTTCATGCGAATATTCTAAAATCTGCATGAAAACAATATGTACATTTTCTCACCAGAGATGTTTCCATCAAATTGACTTGTTGCTGATAAAAGGCTGTGTGTAATGACGTGGTGCACATAAAAAAACAATGTTTTGGCGTTCTAATTCCCATGTACTGAATAAAAAAAGTACAAGTTAAATGGGTTTCCATGGCATTTTCAACTCTACTGATGGTTTTGTCACAACAAAAGGTTGTGTTTTATAGCGAGCGCTCCCAGTCCGGTATTACCACATGCTCTCTAGCCAACAGCACGCAGATAAATACAGCATGATAGAGCACACGTAGAGCCTACATGATCAGATTATTATTGACAAAAGACTGTCGTCTTGTTATTTGTCAAATGGTACCCAAGCAACAATGATGATGTCACCAGAATCAGACCCTGGATATTTATTGGAAAGGAGCGCATCACCTTGCACTTTCACCACCCTGTGAAGTTCAACATAATCGATTTCATCTGTAGCATAATAAACTGCATGCTTTCCTGACGAGTCGTAGTGGGAGGACCACACAACATGTCATTACGTGACTCCAAGTTTACTTTGATATGATGGTTATTATATCAATATGATGGTTATTATATCAATATGATGGTTATTATATCAATATGATGGTTATTATATCAATATGATGGTTATTACATCAATATGATGGTTATTATATCAATATGATGGTTATTACATCAATATGATGGTTATTATATCAATATGATGGTTATTATATCAATATTTGGGCATAAAAGCGTTTCCACCAACATTTCTCGCATAATTAATTTTACAGACACAAAAAGGTCCCATCTTGTGGAGCGTATTTTGTTTTGTCGCCATTTGGGAAGTTTACCGACATTTATTATTGTTGCCGACAGTACTTTACTCAACTCAAAAGGTTGGATGGAAACCTGGGTAGGGATTGACATAACAAGATAAACTGTTGATGCACAACACAATTTTGGAATTTTGAATTATTTTACTGTATTTTACTATTTTAACTTTCAACAGTAAGTTAAAAAGTAAAAAAATAAACAAAAAATATGTTAAATTGATCCGAGGGGCTTCAGAAGGAGGGTCGTGGGGCGCCAGCTGCCCATTCCTGTTATATTCCAATGTCCTTGACATGTGCTGAATGCAGCCATAACTCAGCTTGACTGCCTGTGTGTGTCCCAAATGGCAGCCAATTCCCTACAATAGTGCAGTACTTTTGATCAGAGCCCTACGGGCCACAATCTAAAGGAGTGCACAATATAGGGAATAGGGTCCCATATGGGATACGGGGTGTGAGTCATCAGGGCTAATGGGGGACAGGAAACATGCACAATTTAATCTGGAGTGGAGGGCTCTTCATCTCGTGTGTGTGTGTGTGTGTGTGTGTGTGTGTGTGTGTGTGTGTGTGTGTGTGTGTGTGTGTGTGTGTGTGTGTGTGTGTGTGTGTGTGTGTGTGTGTGTGTGTGTGTGTGTGTGTGTGTGCACGTACTTACTGTGTGTGTGTGTGTTTCATCTGTGATGACTGCTAAATGCCCACTCATAGGGCCTTTGTTCTCTAATAGGGCAAGCTCAACCCTGCCCTGATGTTATGGGGAGATTGCTATAATATAACTACACTAACTACACTGAAAGGATATGGATGGTTGGAAAGCTAGTTTCCACAAATGTTATGGAAATCCAAACAGCACTAGAAGAAGTGTATTTGGAATGGACCATATTGAATTCCAGTGATAGGCTTCGGGCGATCTATCTACATGGTTGATGTACAGTGCACTGAATAGCATGATGATTAGCAGTCACACTTCAGCATCTGCAAACAGAAACATTTGCATCTGAAGCCTCTCTCTGGGTGGGGGTGGAATGGGATCAGGTGGTGACGGAGAGGATGAATGACTATAAATTCACTTTGACAATATGGCTCATCTCTTTTATTGATTAGTGCAAATACACTGCTACACTTTGAGTTAGAGTTTGCTATTGGCTGGCTGCACAGTCCTTCCATTTACTAAAAAACAGCTGAAATACAACTGGAAATCTTTCTGGGTAACACTGCATTAAGTTGCTCTTATAAGTTTAGGGTTATTTTCTGTAATTACACGAGGAATAAGTTATACCTTAGTGTTCAGAGTCCAGGTCTGGTGGTCTTCAGAGGCAGGAAGTGATGTAATGACACTGTGTTTGTTTGTTTGTTAGTTTGTTTGGCAAAGGTGCAGCTCCAAGCTCCAAGGCAGACAGACACACCGCCTTTACAGGAAGGTAGACACACCTACCCCTGGCCAGTTTGATCCCGTTGTGTGTGCAAATGAGTGGCCTGGCTGAAGAGCGCAGCGTTGGTACACACCACAGAGCCCACACAGGTCAGTGGACTCTATACCTATAGGCCTAAAGTACATGTGAATGAAGATGCTAAGAATGAACTGGATGATCAACAGAGAAGAAGAGACATGTCTTCCATTGCAATAGCATTGAAACCGAGCTCAGATGTCAAGTCTGTCCCTAACGGTGTATTGATTCCACCCTGTCTTTCCCTAACGGTGTATTGATGACCACCCTGTCTGTCCCTAACGGTGTGTTGATTCCACCCTGTCTGTCCCTAACGGTGTATTGATGACCACCCTGTCTGTCCCTAACGGTGTGTTGATTCCACCCTGTCTGTCCCTAACGGTATATTGATTCCACCCTGTCTGTCCCTAACGGTGTATTGATGACCACCCTGTCTGTCCCTAACGGTGTGTTGATTCCACCCTGTCTGTCCCTAACGGTGTATTGATTCCACCCTGTCTGTCCCTAACGGTGTGTTGATTCCACCCTGTCTGTCCCTAACGGTGTGTTGATTCCACCCTGTCTGTCCCTAACGGTGTATTGATTCCACCCTGTCTGTCCCTAACGGTGTGTTGATGACCACCCTGTCTGTCCCTAACGGTGTATTGATGACCACCCTGTCTGTCCCTAACGGTGTGTTGATGACCACCCTGTCTGTCCCTAACGGTGTATTGATTCCACCCTGTCTGTCCCTAACGGTGTGTTGATTCCACCCTGTCTGTCCCTAACGGTGTATTGATTCCACCCTGTCTGTCCCTAACGGTGTGTTGATTCCACCCTGTCTGTCCCTAACGGTGTATTGATGACCACCCTGTCTGTCCCTAACGGTGTATTGATTCCACCCTGTCTGTCCCTAACGGTGTATTGATGACCACCCTGTCTGTCCCTAATGGTGTATTGATGACCACCCTGTCTGTCTGTCTGTCTCTAACGTTGTGTTGATTCCACCCTGTCTGTCTCTAACGGTGTATTGATTCCACCATGTCTGTCCCTAACGGTGTATTGATTCCACCCTGTCTGTCCCTAACAGTGTATTGATTCCACCCTGTCTGTCCCTAACGGTGTATTGATGACCACCCTGTCTGTCCCTAACGGTGTATTGATTCCACCCTGTCTGTCCCTAACGGTGTATTGATTCCACCCTGTCTGTCCCTAACGGTGTATTGATTCCACCCTGTCTGTCCCTAACGGTGTATTGATGACCACCCTGTCTGTCCCTAACGGTGTATTGATTCCACCCTGTCTGTCCCTAACGGTGTATTGATTCCACCCTGTCTGTCTCTAACGGTGTGTTGATTCCACCATGTCTGTCCCTAACGGTGTATTGATTCCACCATGTCTGTCCCTAACGGTGTATTGATTCCTGCCTGTCTGTCCCTAATGGTGTATTGATTCCACCCTGTCCGTCCCTAACGGTGTATTGATGACCACCCTGTCTGTCCCTAACGGTGTATTGATTCCACCATGTCTGTCCCTAACGGTGTATTGATTCCTGCCTGTCTGTCCCTAACGGTGTATTGATTCCACCCTGTCCGTCCCTAATGGTGTATTGATTCCACCATGTCTGTCCCTAACGGTGTATTGATTCCACCCTGTCTGTCTCTAACGGTGTGTTGATTCCACCATGTCTGTCCCTAACGGTGTATTGATTCCTGCCTGTCTGTCCCTAACGGTGTATTGATTCCACCCTGTCCGTCCCTAACGGTGTATTGATGACCACCCTGTGTGTGCCTAACGGTGTATTGATTCCACCCTGTCTGTCCCTAACGGTGTATTGATTCCACCCTGTCTGTCCCTAACGGTGTATTGATGACCACCCTGTCTGTCTGTCTCTAACGGTGTGTTGATTCCACCCTGTCTGTCTCTAACGGTGTATTGATTCCACCCTGTCTGTCCCTAACGGTGTATTGATGACCACCCTGTCTGTCCCTAACGGTGTATTGATTCCACCATGTCTGTCCCTAACGGTGTATTGATTCCACCATGTCTGTCCCTAACGGTGTATTGATGACCACCCTGTCTGTCCCTAACGGTGTATTGATTCCACCATGTCTGTCCCTAACGGTGTATTGATTCCACCATGTCTGTCCCTAACGGTGTATTGATGACCACCCTGTCTGTCCCTAACGGTGTATTGATTCCACCATGTCTGTCCCTAACGGTGTATTGATGACCACCATGTCTGTCCCTAACGGTATATTGATTCCACCCTGTCTGTCCCTAACGGTGTGTTGATTCCACCCTGTCTGTCCCTAACGGTGTATTGATTCCACCCTGTCTGTCCCTAACGGTGTGTTGATTCCACCCTGTCTGTCCCTAACGGTGTATTGATGACCGCCCTGTCTGTGCCTAACAGTGTATTGATGACTGCCCTGTCTGTCCTTGTCTGCATATTGTTGACCTGCTAACCCTAATCTGTCTCTGTTGTCCCAGTAGGATGTCGTGGGTCAGAGGCTTCTTCGTAGCCAGAGTGGACGAGCGAAAGACCGCGTGGGGGGAGCGCAATGGCAGCAAGTCCAACAAGAGGAAGGACTGTGGCTCAGGGTCGTCTCTCTGCAACCCCCGCTACATGAGCTGCCTGCGGGAAGCTGAGGACCTGGATCCACCATCTCACACCCCCCAGCACTACCACTGTGGTGGAGGGGGCGCGGGGCCCAGCGGAGGAGGTAACTTTGGAATGCGCTGCGTCTGGCAGGAGGACCACTATGGGAAACGGACCGGGGCTGCGGGAGACCTGGGGTTAAAGGCTGTGGATCTGGGGTTCGACGACGGAGACCTGAGAGGGAGGAGAGGTCCAGGGGGGGAGGATTTGGGGGAAGGAACAGGGGAGGACGGAGGAACTTGTGAAGCCTTGACAGCCGCTGAGTGCTGGATGTGTATGGTACGGGTGTTCCAGTCCAAGACGTTCACCTCAGCCAAACTAGAGCGTCTGTACCAGCGCTACTTCTTCAGGCTCAACCAGAGCTCTCTGACTATGCTGATGGGTGTCCTTGTCATAGTCTGTGGCGTCATGCTAGCATTCCACTGTGTCCACGCTCCACCCGACGTAGCCTACGCCTCGGTGCTCTCCGTGGCCATGGCCCTCTTCCTGTCCATGATGGTGGTGTGCAACAGGAACAGCTTCCACCAGGACTACATGTGGATCGTCAGCTACCTGGTTATCGGGGTGCTACTAGTGGTCCAGGTGTTCGGGGTGTTGATGGTTGCCCCCCGGAGCGCCTCTGAGGGGATCTGGTGGTCCGTGTTCTTTGTGTACATTATCTATACACTGTTGCCAGTGAGGATGAGAGCTGCAGTGCTGAGTGGAGGGGTACTGTCTACCATACACCTCATCACCGCATGGCAACTCAACCAGGACGATGTCTTCCTATGGAAACAGGTAGGACTCTACTGTCAACATGATATGGTACCATACAACGTTGTTGGAAACAGGTAGGACTCTACTGTCAACATGATATGGTACCATACAACGTTGTTGGAAACAGGTAGGACTCTACTGTCAACATGATATGGTACCATACAACGTTGTTGGAAACAGGTAGGACTCTACTGTCAACATGATATGGTACCATACAACGTTGTTGGAAATGGCTAGGATGATACTTTTCAATACAATGTCATTTGTCTAATCTGCTGGTGGCCATCTTGATAGACAGTCTTTTTATTGTCTCTCATGTGGAAATTCACTAGCCATTTGCGTACTTGCAGTAAAGTGTTGACGTTACATGGCTTTACACTATATTCAGTGCAGTTTAAGGACGTTTAGTTGAGCAGTGTCCGTATCATTTTGATGAATCGTCTTTGTCTGTGCATTGGTTGGAAATTCATCCATTCTATATGTGACTATCCATTATCTATCCAAGACTCCTTTATATATGCATGACTATCCATTATCTATCCACGACTATCCATGGCCTGAAACAACCTAATTTTCCTCCTCAGCATCAATATAATATAGGGCAAACGCTGTAGACTCAAACACACACACACACACACACACACACACACACACACACACACACACACACACACACACACACACACACACACACACACACACACACACACACACACACACACACACACACACACACACACACCTACCCTCCACTGTTCTCCCATGGTGTGGTGTCAAAGGTGCCTTGCTAAAAGTAGATAGTACCGTAAATTGTTGGCCGCCTTAAAATTAGATTTTTAATGAGGCTGTGTGTGTGTGTGTGTGTGTGTGTGTGTGTGTGTGTGTGTGTGTGTGTGTGTGTGTGTGTGTGTGTGTGTGTGTGTGTGTGTGTGTGTGTGTGTGTGTGTGTGTGTGTGTGTGTGTGTGTGTGTGTGTGTGTGTGTGTGTGTGTGTGTGTGTGTGTGTGTTTTCATCTTTAGGGCGATGATCGTCAGCTCTGTTGGGGTTTGTAGAAGGTCATCTGGGTTGAATGAGCCTCTTTAGCAGTATTATGCAGGAATATCATGATAATATAATCCAGTATCATTTATATTCAAGCCTCAATTCACTGAGACAAGGATGCCATTGTGGTTTTGTGTAAGAGGTGGGGGAATATTGTGGGGATGGGGTGTGGGGTTCTGGTAGGCCAATGGACTTGACAAAGGAACAGAACTGAATATCCATCGCTTGAAAATAGATGAAGCTAAAGAAAAATAAAAAATGTGGGTCATAATTAATAATAGATTTTTCTATTTTCTTGTTGTAAATAATTATTGCGTATGAACTGCCTATAAACATTGCTACATTGTTTGTTAAACTTTACTTACCAATGTAGATAAATACATTAACACTTTTTGTAAAATGGTTTACATTTAGTTCCTTAACGGTCTACAAGCAGTCCCTCCAATAAAGTGTTACTGACAAGTGACCACTAGCAGTAGCCTCTGATGTACACAGTCTGTCAAAACATAGTGATTACATTATGGCATTATTACGTACATTATTACATACAGTATGGCACTATTACATTATGGCATTATGGCATTATTACATAATGGCATTATGACTGTCATTATCACATCTTTACATTGTGTCATTATTACATCATGGCATTATGGCATTATTACATTAAGACTATTACATTATGGCATCATTACATACATTGTTACATACATTACTACATTATGGTATTATCACATTATTACATCATGGCATTATTACATTATGGCATTATTACTTTATGACATTATTACATACATTGCGCAGCGGTCTAAGGCACTGCATCTCAATGCTAGTGGCGTCACTACAGACCCTAGTTCGATTCCAGGCTGTATCACAACCGGCCGTGATTAAGAGTCCCATGGGGATTGACTTGCCTAGTTAAATAAAGGTAAAATAAATACATAAAATTACATTCATTATGGTATTATTACATTGTCATTATCACATTATGGCATTATCACAATATGGCATTATCACATTATCACATTGTAACATTATGGCATTATCAAATGATTACACTATCACATTATGCCATTATCACAGTGTGGCATTATCACATTGTAACATTGTGTCATTATCAAATGATTACATTATCACAATATAACATTATCACAGTATGGCATTATCACATTGTACCATTGTCATTATCAAATGATTACATTGTGGCATTATCACATTATGGCATTATCACATTATGGCATTATCACATTATGGCATAGTTACATTATGGCGTTATACCGTTGTTCCGATATTGAAATGTCCATTAGATGAGTAACATTTTTAAAACCAGCTGTCGCTCTCCACAAGTGCCTATGGGGGTAGGGGCTAGGCTAGAGGTTGATTTAGGATTGAGGGTGTCTGTGGGCTCAGTGGTTGGCTGTGTGAGGCTCGCTGCTTGGTTGGTGTTGGCAGTTGGCACCCTTCATTACAGAAAGGACAGAGGACCCGTCCCTAATGGCACCCTAATACCGATTTAGTGCACTACTTTTGACCAAAGCCCCATGGGCCCTATTGTAAAGTAGTGCACTACATAGGGAATAGAGTGCCATTTGGGATGTAACCAGATAGGGTGGCCTGGTGTGGTGATAATGGCCTCCTGATAGACTGTTAACAAGCCTGGGTTTTTAGAGGCTGGACTGACAGGCCATCCGTGGGTGTTAAACAGGCCTGGGGGAATGTACTGGCAAGGACAGGGTGCCTGAGTCCCAAATGGCATGCTATTCCCGATATAGTGCACTCATTTTGACCAGAGCCCTTGCCTGGTCAAAAGTAGTGCACTACATAGGAATTAGGGTGCTATTGGGACACAGAGACAGGGTCTCTTTTTCACAATCTATTCATGCATCCCATTCCATCTTATCCATCAGAATAAGTTCTAGTCCCATGAGCAATTAATAACAGGACCTGAGCCCTAGAGAAGGGAGAGAGAGAGCGGCTTCCACTAGTTCTCCAACACGCTTGAGTTACAGGAAACCTTTTAGCTACATACTAATATATTACAGGGACTGATAGTATTCTCTTTGATTCAGTGGTGAATGATAGTATTCCCTTTGATTCAGTGGTGAATGATAGTATTCCCTTTGATTCAGTGGTGAATGATAGTATTCCCTTTGATTCAGTGGTGAATGATAGTATTCCCTTTGATTCAGTGGTGAATGATAGTATTCTCTTTGATTCAGTGGTGAATGATAGTATTCCCTTTGATTCAGTGGTGAATGATAGTATTCTCTTTGATTCAGTGGTGAATGATAGTATTCCCTTTGATTCAGTGGTGAATGATAGTATTCCCTTTGATTCAGTGGTGAATGATAGTATTCCCTTTGATTCAGTGGTGAATGATAGTATTCCCTTTGATTCAGTGGTGAATGATAGTATTCCCTTTGATTCAGTGGTGAATGATAGTAGTATGCACAAGTTTCCTCCAAGGGTGGACAACATCTGCCTGTCAGTCTTTCTGTATTGGCCACCAGTAGGGTTGCACATGTTGGGGAATATTCAGAGGTGGAAACATTCCGTGGGAATTAACGGGAATATACGGGAATTAACGGAAATATATGCAAATGAATATTAACACCATTTAAATGTAGATGTTTTTTGCGTTGGATATATTTACCATATCATATGGAGACAGAAACAAAAACATTTTACCTTATCATAAGTAGACATAATTGCAAATGATTAAATCCTTCCAATAGAAATAAAAACATTTTAGTTATGAATTGAACTTTAATTAAATGAGTTGACTCTTCATCTGGGATGATTTCACTGAACAACAAAAGAAAGGGAATATTGAATCCCCAATGATCCATCGCATCTCCCAAAAACATTTTCAACATACATCTGTAAAATGATAGTCTTCCTCTCAGTCTCCATGTCTTCTCCCTGGACCTCCTCAATGTCCACCTCTTGAACATCAGACTCCATGTCTTCTCCCTGGACCTCCTCAATGTCCACCTCTTGAACATCAGACTCCATGTCTTCTCCCTGGACCTCCTCAATGTCCACCTCTTGAACATCAGACTCCATGTCTTCTCCCTGGACCTCCTCAATGTCCACCTCTTGAACATCAGACTCTGAGGCCTCATCTTCACTGTCACTTTCCAACCTTGTTGAGGATGGCTCGTTGTCAGGCTCAAAAAGCCTCAAATTTGCCCGGATGGCCACCGATTTTTCAACCCTTGTATTGGTCAGCCTGTTGTGTGCTTTGGTGTGTGTGTTTCCAAACAAGGACCAGTTGCGCTCTGAGGCGGCTGATGTTGGTGGGATTTGGAGGATGATGGAGGCAACAGAGGAAAGAGCCTCAGATCCACAAAGTCCTTTCCACCAGGTGGCTGATGAGATATGTTGGCACGACTGCCATATTGCATCTCCAAGTGTACTTCGCCAGACTGCCAAGAACCTTGCCCTCATCCAGGCCAAGGTGGCGAGACACGGTAGTGATGACACCATAGGCCTTGTTGATCTTTGCACCAGACAAGATGCTCTTGCCAGTTGGGGTCCAACATGTACGCCACGGCTTGTATGGGCTTCAGGCAGAAATCTTCACACTTTTTTATGTATTTCAAAACTGCAGTTTCCTCTGCTTGGAGCAACAGTGAAGTGGGCAGGACAGTACGGATTTCTTCTCTTACATCTGCAAGCAGAGTCTGTACATCAGACATGATGGCATTGTCTCCCTCAATCCGTGCAATGGCTACTGCTATAGGTTTCAGGAGTTTCAGGCTGCTTACCACTCTCACCCAAAATGCATCATCCAGGAGGATCCTTTTGATGGGTCTGTCCATATCGGCAGACTGTTATATGGCCATTTCTTGGAGAGACTCCTTCCCCTCCAGGAGACTGTCAAACATGATGACAACACCACCCCAACGGGTGTTGCTGGGCAGCTTCAATGTGGTGCTGTTATTCTTCTCACTTTGCTTGGTGAGGTAGATTGCTGCTATGACTTGATGACCCTTCACATACCTAACCATTTCCTTGGCTCTCTTGTAGAGCGTATCCATTGTTTTCAGTGCCATGATGTCCTTGAAGAGCAGATTCAATGCATGAGCAGCACAGCCAATGGGTGTGATGTGAGGGTAAGACTCCTCCACCTTAGACCAAGCAGACTTCATGTGCGCAGCATTGTCTGTCACCAGTGCAGATACCTTCTGTGGTCCAAGGTCATTGATGACTGCCTTCAGCTCATCTGCAATGTAGAGACCGGTGTGTCTGTTGTCCCTTGTGTCTGTGCTCTTGCAGAAAACCGGTTGAGGGGTGGAGATGTAGTTAATTATTTCTTGCCCACGAACATTCGACCACCCATCAGAGATTACTGCAATACAGTCTGCTTTCTCTATGATTTGCTTGACCTTCACTTGAACTCTGTTGAACTCTGGATCCAGCAAATGAGTAGATGAAGCATGTCTGGTTGGAGGGGTGTATGCTGGGCGAAGAACATTCAGAAATCTCTTCCAATACACATTGCCTGTGCGCATCAGAGGTGAACCAGTTGCATACACAGCTCGAGCAAGACATTCATCAGCATTTCTCTGACTACGTTCCTCCATTGAGTCAAAAAAACTTCTGATTCCAGGAGGACCACGAGCTGTTGCTATCGATAAGGTGTCTGATTCATCATTTTCACCTCGAATAGGAGTAGAGGGACTTTTGTCAGAGGTTGCGTGTTGTGAGCGCTGAGGGAACTTTATGCACTTGGTCAGTGCATTCCTTCTACATTAGCTGCAGTGAAACATCTCCACACATCAGATAGTGCCCGTGGCATTTTCCTGTAAAGATTAGAAACAAAATTGTTAAAAAAAATAAAAAAAATACAATTCCATGTACAGATAAATAGTTAAGCAGTTAGATTAAACAACTCCTTTGTAAGATAAATGTTTTAAAATGAAACGTGTATGTAAACAGGTGAATTATCACTCCTCAGTTAGCAGGCTCAAGCAAGCTAAAACCTACATGGTAGGTAGCAAAAACTAACTAGCAGAAATTGTTAACAAGTTAGAAATGATTTAAACACACTTTGCTGTAGGCTACTATTTACTAGTTAACAAAAAATCATGTATGTCTTATAAAATAAATTCACCCCACCCAGTATTGTAATCAAAACTTACCAGAAAACATGTAGTCCTTGACTCAGACAGTATAGTAGTGTGGACTCAATAGCATCTCATTAGTGTGCAAGATCTTGAGAATCAGCTGTACATGTGATGGAAGAATGCACTGTGCATGCAGAGGGTTGCAAGTCCATTGCATTGGGGATAGTTTAACCAAAATATGCCACAAGACCTAGAATTGCCTTATGTGTATCCCACATAAAAATGTTCACTGTTATAAGCAAATGTTTTTGATGAATTTAAGCAAAGTTCCCAAAATTCCCGGGCTTAACTTCCATGGAAAGTTTCCGACCCTTTGCAACCCTAGCCAACAGTGAGTTTGAATGTACCGTAGAGCCCCATTCACTTTAGCCAGCCTGGATGGATGGAAGGAGGGAGAGAGACAGAGGCTCTCTTTCTCTTGCCCTCTCTCTCACTCTTTCTCTCGCCCTCCCTCTCTCTCACCCTCTCTTGCTCTTTGCTCTCTCTTTCTCTCTCTTTCTGTTTCTCTCTCTTTGTCTCTCTTTCTCCCTCTCTCTTTCTCTCTCGCTCTCTCTCTCTCTCTCTCTCTGCCTCTGTCTCTCTCTCTATTTCTCTCTATTTATGTCTCTCTCTTTCTGTTTCTCTCTCTTTGTCTCTCTTTCTCTCTCTCTCTTTCTCTCTCTCTCTCTCACTCTCTCTCTCTCTCTCTCTCTCTCTCTCTCTCTCTCTCTCTCTCTCTCTCTGCCTCTGTCTCTCTCTCTGTTTCTCTCTCTGTTTCTCTCTATTTCTCTCTCTATTTATGTCTCTCTCTCTTTCTCTCTGTCTCTCTCTGTCTCTCTCTATTTATGTCTCTCTCTTTCTCTCTGTCTCTCTCTGTCTCTCTCTCTCTATTTCTGTCGCTCTCTCTCTTTCTATTTCTGTCTCTCTCTGTTTCTCTCTCTCTCTCTCAATTTCAATTCAATTCGCTTTATTGGCATGACGTAACAATGTACATATTGCCAAAGCTATTTTGGATATTTACAATATAAAAATAAATAAAAATGAGAATCAAAATTGTCAACGGTACAACAGTAACAACCATAACCAAGGGTCAAAATAACCATACATTCAACAATAACAATAAGCATACAGTAGAGTACATGTGCAGGTTGATTGGTCTGTCAGACACTGTCCCTCAACTTATGGCAGGCAGCAATGTAGTGCGCTGCCAACCCACAGCTCTCTGCGTCCTCCCCCAACAGGATGGGTAGCCTATCCTCGTCAGAGAGGTCTTTGAAACCTTGAATAAGGGTTTCAAATTTGGGAAAATGACACTCTCTACTTGTTTTATATTTTTGACATTTTGTCAGGAAATGCAGCTCCGTCTCAGGTTCTGCTGTTGTGCAGTGGTTGCACAGCCTTTCCTCTACAAGGAGCCAGGTTTTCCTGTGTCTACCCGTCTCAATGGCAAGGCTGTGCTCACTGAGCCTGTACTCTGTCAAGGTTTTTCTAAGGTTTTGATCAGTAACCATGGTCAAATATTTAGCCACGGTGTACTGTCGATTTAGGGCCAGATAGCACTGCATTTTGCTCTGTGTTTGTGAGCAATGTCGTTTTGTTTTGACTGTGTTGTAATTTGGTTTATTCTGATTGATTGGATGTTCTGGTCCTGAGGCTTCAGTGTGTTAGTAGAACAGGTTTGTGAACTCAGCCCCAGGACCAGCTGGATGAGGGGACTCTTTTGTTTCTCTCTCTCTCTGTCTGTCTCCCTCTTTCTCTCTCTCTCTCTCTGTCCACTCTTTCCCTCCTTTGTCTTCCCCTGTATGCCTTATTTATATTTTCCCTCTGGAGATGGCCACAGACATGAAGTATCAGGAACCGAGAGTGATGTGGGACTGATGATTGGAGGGACAAAAGAGGTCTTTGTTAGGGACCTCCGTGACGATCGAGAGAGAGATGGAGGGATGGAGAGAGCGTGAAATTGCACGCGGCTGAAGTATCCAGCTGAAAAAGGACAGCACGTCTCTTTTCGTTCTTTGCCCCATCCCCCTTGCTCTCTCTCTGCCCCCCCCCTATCTCTCCCTCTCTGAGTCACAATGCTATTCTCCACAAAGACCCCCTTACATGGTGGCCTTTTAGTTCTTGCCCTGGCTAGGCTGAGAATGAGATTGAGCTCACGGAACTAGTGGTGATTGTTTCCAATAGATCTGTGTCCTGTTCTCTGTTCTGTGCTCGGTCTAGGAGGCTCATCTTGATTGTTCTCTGTTCTGGGCTCGTCTTGCTCGATCTAGGAGGCTCATCTTGATTGTTCTGAGCTCGCCTTGCTCGGTCTAGGAGGCTCATCTTGATTGTTCTCTGTTCTGAGCTCGTCTTGCTCGGTCTAGGAGGCTACATCTTGATTGTTCTCTCTTCTGGGCTCGTCTTGCTCGGTCTAGGAGGCAACATCTTGATTGCTCTCTGTTCTGGGCTCGTCTTGCTCGGTCTAGGAGGCTACATCTTAATTGTTCTCGGTTCTGAGCTCGTCTTGCTCGGTCTAGGAGGCTACATCTTGATTGTTCTCGGTTCTGAGCTCGTCTTGCTCGTTCTAAGAGGCTACATGTTAATTGTTCTCGGTTCTGAGCTTGTCTTGCTCGGTCTAGGAGGCTACATCTTGATTGTTCTCGGTTCTGGGCTCATCTCGCCTGGTCTAAGAAGCGACATCTTGATTGTTCTCGGTTCTGGGCTCATCTCGCCCGGTCTAAGAAGCGACATCTTGATTGTTCTAGGTTCTGGGCTCGACTCGTTCGGTCTAGGAGGCTACATCTTGATTGTTCTTGGTTCTGGGCTCCCCTCGTTCGGTCTAGGAGGCTACATCTTGATTGTTCTTGGTTCTGGGCTCCCCTCGTTCGGTCTAGGAGGCTACATCTTGATTGTTCTCGGTTCTGGGCTCATCTCGCCTGGTCTAAGAAGCGACATCTTGATTGTTCTCGGTTCTGGGCTCCCCTCGTTCGGTCTAGGAGGCTACATCTTGATTGTTCTTGGTTCTGGGCTCCCCTCGTTCGGTCTAGGAGGCTACATCTTGATTGTTCTCGGTTCTGGGCTCATCTCGCCCGGTCTAACAAGCGACCTCTTGATTGTTCTAGGTTCTGGGCTCATCTCGCCCGGTCTAAGAAGCGACATCTTGATTGTTCTAGGTTCTGGGCTCGCCTCGTTCGGTCTAGGAAGCTACATCTTGATTGTTCTTGGTTCTGGGCTCATCTCGCCTGGTCTAAGAAGCGACATCTTGATGGTTCTTCGTTCTGGGCTCCCCTCGCTCGATCTAAGAGGCGACATCTTGATTTATCCTGGCTAAACCGTGGCCTGGCTGCCACAGCTGCACCATGATGAAAGCAGACAGGCTCTCAGGAGACACACATTTGTTCTGTCTCTGTCCATTCTTCTCTGTCATGCAGAGCCTCTTTGACACTTCACACTAGTTAAGTGCCAAGGTCCAGAGGTTCTGGTGCTCTGGAAAAACTATTTAGAGAGATTGGAGGGCTCAGAATCACAAACAGGAAACGTTACTGCCATGTGTCATGCAAAAAACAGAATGACTGCTACACACTGAATAGTTGTGGCTAACTATTCATGTTTTGAAGTGTGAAACTAAATTGATATTTAGGCATATCTACATATCTACAATTTCTCTGTGCCCCCACTCACCAAATGATGTTGACCTGGCCACTGACTATGGACGGAGGTAGAAGCTGAATGTAAGGTACGACTGTGGTTAAGCTTCTGCTTCTACACGTTCCTCCTCATACATAGGTCTACATCTGATTACATCTCACTACATCTGATCTCAGTCTACACGTTCCTCCTCATACATAGGTCTACATCTGATTACATCTCACTACATCTGATCTCAGTCTACACGTTCCTCCTCATACATAGGTCTACATCTGATTACATCTCACTACATCTGATCTCAGTCTACACGTGCCTCCTCATACATAGGTCTACATCTGATCTCAGTCTACACGTTCCTCCTCATACATAGGCCTACATCTGATTACATCTGATCACAGTCTACACGTTCCTCTTCATACATAGGTCTACATCTGATCTCAGTCTACATGTTCCTCCTCATACATAGGTCTACATCTGATTACATCTCACTACACCTGATCTCAGTCTACACGTTCCTCCTCATACATAGGTCTACATCTGATCTCAGTCTACATGTTCCTCCTCATACATAGGTCTACATCTGATTACATCTGATCTCAGTCTACATGTTCCTCCTCATACATAGGTCTACATCTGATTACATCTCACTACATCTGATCTCAGTCTACACGTTCCTCCTCATACATAGGTCTACATCTGATTACATCTCACTACATCTGGTCTCAGTCTACACGTTCCTCCTCATACATAGGTCTACATCTGATTACATCTCACTACATCTGATCTCAGTCTACACGTTCCTCTTCATACATAGGTCTACATCTGATCTCAGTCTACATGTTCCTCCTCATACATAGGTCTACATCTGATTACATCTCACTACATCTGATCTCAGTCTACACGTTCCTCTTCATACATAGGTCTACATCTGATCTCAGTCTACACGTTCCTACTCATACATAGGTCTACATCTGATTACATCTCACTACATCCGATCTCAGTCTACATGTTCCTCCTCATACATAGGTCTACATCTGATTACATCTCACTACATCTGATCTCAGTCTACACGTCCCTGCTCATACATAGGTCTACATCTGATTACATCTCACTACACCTGATCTCAGTCTACACGTTCCTCCTCATACATAGGTCTACATCTGATTACATCTGATCTCAGTCTACATGTTCCTCCTCATACATAGGTCTACATCTGATTACATCTCACTACATCTGATCTCAGTCTACACGTTCCTCCTCATACATAGGTCTACATCTGATTACATCTCACTACATCTGATCTCAGTCTACATGTTCCTCCTCATACATAGGTCTACATTTGATTACATCTCACTACATCTGATCTCAGTCTACACGTTCCTCATACATAGGTCTACATCTGATTACATCTCACTACATCTGATCTCAGTCTACATGTTCCTCCTCATACATAGGTCTACATCTGATTACATCTCACTACATCTGATCTCAGTCTACACGTTCCTCCTCATACATAGGTCTACATCTGATTACATCTGATTACATCTGATCTCAGTCTACACGTTCCTCTTCATACATAGGTCTACATCTGATCTCAGTCTACACGTTCCTCTTCATACATAGGTCTACATCTGATCTCAGTCTACATGTTCCTCCTCATACATAGGTCTACATCTGATTACATCTCACTACATCTGATCTCAGTCGACATGTTAATGGTCATACATAGGTCTACATCTGATTACATCTCACTACATCTGATCTCAGTCTACACGTTCCTCTTCATACATAGGTCTACATCTGATCTCAGTCTACACGTTCCTACTCATACATAGGTCTACATCTGATTACATATCACTACATCTGATCTCAGTCTACACGTTCCTCCTCATACATAGGTCTACATCTGATTACATCTGATCACAGTCTACACGTTCCTCTTCATACATAGGTCTACATCTGATCTCAGTCTACATGTTCCTCCTCATACATAGGTCTACATCTGATTACATCTCACTACACCTGATCTCAGTCTACACGTTCCTCCTCATACATAGGTCTACATCTGATCTCAGTCTACATGTTCCTCCTCATACATAGGTCTACATCTGATTACATCTGATCTCAGTCTACATGTTCCTCCTCATACATAGGTCTACATCTGATTACATCTCACTACATCTGATCTCAGTCTACACGTTCCTCCTCATACATAGGTCTACATCTGATTACATCTCACTACATCTGATCTCAGTCTACATGTTCCTCCTCATACATAGGTCTACATTTGATTACATCTCACTACATCTGATCTCAGTCTACACGTTCCTCATACATAGGTCTACATCTGATTACATCTCACTACATCTGATCTCAGTCTACATGTTCCTCCTCATACATAGGTCTACATCTGATTACATCTCACTACATCTGATCTCAGTCTACACGTTCCTCCTCATACATAGGTCTACATCTGATTACATCTGATTACATCTGATCTCAGTCTACACGTTCCTCTTCATACATAGGTCTACATCTGATCTCAGTCTACACGTTCCTCTTCATACATAGGTCTACATCTGATCTCAGTCTACATGTTCCTCCTCATACATAGGTCTACATCTGATTACATCTCACTACATCTGATCTCAGTCGACATGTTAATGGTCATACATAGGTCTACATCTGATTACATCTCACTACATCTGATCTCAGTCTACACGTTCCTCTTCATACATAGGTCTACATCTGATCTCAGTCTACACGTTCCTACTCATACATAGGTCTACATCTGATTACATATCACTACATCTGATCTCAGTCTACACGTTCCTCCTCATACATAGGTCTACATCTGATTACATCTGATCTCAGTCTACACGTTCCTCTTCATACATAGGTCTACATCTGATCTCAGTCTACACGTTCCTCTTCATACATAGGTCTACATCTGATCTCAGTCTACATGTTCCTCCTCATACATAGGTCTACATCTGATTACATCTCACTACATCTGATCTCAGTCTACATGTTCCTCGTCATACATAGGTCTACATCTGATTACATCTCACTACATCTGATCTCAGTCTACACGTTCCTCTTCATACATAGGTCTACATCTGATCTCAGTCTACACGTTCCTACTCATACATAGGTCTACATCTGATTACATCTCACTACATCTGATCTCAGTCTACACGTTCCTCCTCATACATAGGTCTACATCTGATTACATCTCACTACATCTGATCTCAGTCTACATGTTCCTCCTCATACATAGGTCTACATCTGATCTCAGTCTACACGTTCCTCCTCATACATAGGTCTACATCTGATTACATCTCACTACATCTGATCTCAGTCTACACGTTCCTCCTCATACATAGGTCTACATCTGATTACATCTCACTACATCTGATCTCAGTCTACACGTTCCTCCTCATACATAGGTCTACATCTGATCTCAGTCTACACGTTCCTCCTCATACATAGGTCTACATCTGATTACACCTGATCTCAGCCTACATGTCAGTATTAAACGTGATTAAACGTACTCTACACAGACAGCACTACTCAGCCTGTACTCTACACAGACTGCACTACTCAGCCTGTACTCTACACAGACTGCACTACTCAGCCTGTACTCTACACAGACTGCACTACTCAGCCTGTACTCTACACAGACTGCCATACTCAGCCTGTACTCTACACATACTGTACTACTCAGCCTGTATTCTACACAGACTGCACTACTCAGCCTGTACTCTACACAGACTGCACTACTCAGCCTGTACTCTACACAGACAGCACTACTCAGCCTGTACTCTACTCAGCCTGTACTCTACACAGACTGCACTACTCAGCCTGTACTCTACACAGACTCACTACTCAGCCTGTACTCTACACAGACTGCACTACTCAGCCTGTACTCTACACAGACTGCCATACTCAGCCTGTACTCTACACAGACTGCACTACTCAGCCTGTACTCTACACAGACTGTACTCTACTCAGCCTGTACTCTACACAGACTGCACTACTCAGCCTGTACTCTACACAGACTGCACTACTCAGCCTGTACTCTACACAGACAGCACTACTCAGCCTGTACTCTACTCAGCCTGTACTCTACACAGACTGCACTACTCAGCCTGTACTCTACACAGACTCACTACTCAGCCTGTACTCTACTCAGCCTGTACTCTACACAGACTGCCATACTCAGCCTGTACTCTACACAGACTGCACTACTCAGTCCGTACTCTACACAGACCATAAACAATCAGAGCTGCAGTAGGCCTATATGCAAATAGACCATTGGCATTTTTGGATCTGTTACAGCATGAGCTGTCATGAGTAGATGTGCTTGTGTTGAGATCAAAGCAATACTGCATGTAGCCACGTGTGCATATTTTGTTCATATGCTTTGCTATTTAGTGAGTTAAAAGCCCAGCTATAGATCATTTGTAGTCAGCAATAGGGGAGTGATTGCTTCCTCTGTGTACATTTCTAGACATCTTTGAAAAGCGAGTCAGGTAAAGAGATTTTTTTTTTGTCTTAAAGGGGCAGTGTTGTATTTTGAGACAGGCTTGAATGAGCTAAGAAGCCCATAGGCAGACAGTAGCATTTGTCTGCTTCTCTGTAATAATGGTATGGAAATAATATTTGTAAATTGGTTTCTTGAATCAAACCACACAAACAACATTTTCAGTCACCTTCTCTGAAGGACAAGTGGATAAACAGGTTAATGTCAAGTCCTGCATGTGTTTTTCAAAAGTCTCATGGAATGTAGGTCTACATTGAACACCACACATTGGCTGCTGCTGTAGGCTGAATGATAGAACAGCTATTTCCATGTTAAAATGTGATGGGATGCATTTTCTCCATTGTTTTTGATGGTAGGCCGCTCTGGTAGTCCTACATTATGATCAAATAGCCACAGTAGCCTACTTGGTCATGTTAAAACTGTAACTTAAAGTAGGTACAGCCTCAGTGTTCACAGTAAAACTGTAACTTAAAGTAGGTACAGCCTCAGTGTTCACAGTAAAACTGTAACTTAAAGTAGGTACAGCCTCAGTGTTCACAGTAAAACTGTAACTTAAAGTAGGTACAGCCTCAGTGTTCACAGTAAAACTGTAACTTAAAGTAGGTACAGCCTCAGTGTTCACAGTAAAACTGTAACTTAAAGTAGGTACAGCCTCAGTGTTCACAGTAAAACTGTAACTTAAAGTAGGTACAGCCTCAGTGTTCACAGTAAACACGCCCTGGAAGTTGCACAGAATTTTCACAACGTTCCAGTTTGCGCCCAGAATAGACCTGAAATTTGCTCAGTGTTGAAATAAATTAGAAGGAACATTGCTGATGACCAGATCCCTATTGGAACTGGTCTAAAGTAGTGCACTATACAGTGAATAGGGTGCTGAGCCCTGGTCTAACGTAGTGCACTATACAGTGAATAGGGTGCCATTTAGGATGCAAATATAGATAGATATACAGTATATGTCCTGGTCATTGTCATACGATGTGGGGCTTTCTGAGTATCGAATGCTGTGGCCTTGCCTGGCCTGGTGGCTGGCGCCGTGTGCTCAGACTGAGGCTGGGACAAACACACACACACACACACACACACACACACACACACACACACACACACACACACACACACACACACACACACACACACACACACACACACACACACACACACCTCATTCAGACAGACAGACAGGCGGCCGGTGGGTTCTTTACACAGTCACACCACAGATAGTGTTAGACAGCCACAGAGACCAAGTAGCTCATGATGGGGGTTATGTGGATGGGGGTTATGGGGGTTATGTGGATATACTGTATCAGCTATTGCTTAGTTGTAGCTATTCTCCATGTTGTTGTGGTGACATATATAAAGTGAGCTCCAAAAGTACTGGGACAGTGAATTGTTGGCTCTGTAGTCCAGCGCTTTTTGAGTTGAAATTATATAATGACTTTGAGGTTAAAATGCAGACTGACAGTTTTAATTTGAGGGTGTGTTCATCCATATTGGGTGAACTGTTTAGAAATTACAGAACATTTTGTACATAGTCCCCCAATTTTAGGGGACCAAGACTATTGGGACAATTTCACTTAATCTGTATTAAAGTAGTAAAAATGTAAGTATTTGGTCCCGTATTTATAGCACATCAAGCTTGTGACTCTACAAATTTGTTGGATGCATTTGCTGTTTGTTTTGTTTTGGTTGTGTTTCAAATGATTTTGTGCCCAATAGAAATTAACGGTAAATAATTGATTGTGTCATTTTGGAGTCACTTTTATTGTAAATAAGAATAGAAGATGTTTCTAAACACTTCTACATTAATGTGGATGCTGCCATGATTAAGGATAACCTTGAATGAATCTTGAATAAATCGTGAATGATGAGTGAGAAAGTTAGAGACGCACAAATATCATACCCCCCCTCAAAAAATTGCTTTAAGACACTTTTGCAAATTTATAAAAAAACATAGATATACAAATTCACTTGCACAAGTATTCAGACCCTTTACTCAGTACTTTGTTGAAGCACCTTTGGCAGCGGATACAGCCTTGAGTCTTCGTGGGTATGACGCTACAATCTTGGCACACCTGTATTTGGGGAGTTTGTCCTATTCTTCTCTACAGATCCTCTCAAGCTCTGTCAGATTGAATGGGGAGCGTCGCTACACAGCTATTGTCAGGTCTCCCCAGAGATGTTAGATCGGCTTCAAGTCCAGGCTTTGGCTGGCCACTCGAGGACATTGAGACTTGTCCCAAAGCTACTCCTGCGTTGTCTTGGCTGTGTGCTTAGGGATGTTGTCCTGTTGGAAGGTGAACCTTTGCCCCAGTCTGAGGTACTGAGAGCTCTGGAGCAGGTTTTCATCAACGATCTCTCTGTACTTCGCTCTGTTCATCTTTGCCTTGATCCTGACTAGTATCCCAGTCCCAGCCACTGAAAAACATACCCATAGTATGTTGCTGCCACCATCATGCTTCACCGTAGGGATGGTATTAGCCAGGTGATGAGCGGTGCCTGGTTTCCTCCAGACGTGACGCTTGGCATTCAGGCCAAAGTGTTCAATCTTGGATTCATCAGACCAGAGAATCTTGTTTCTCATGGTCTGACAGTCTTTAGGTGCCTTTTGGCAAACTCCAAGTGGACTGTCATGTGCCTTTTACTGAGGAGTGGCTTCCGTCTGGCCACTCTACCATAAAGGCCTGATTGGTGGAGTGCTGCAGAGATGGTTGTCCTTCTGGAAGGTTCTCCCATCTCCACAGAGGAGCTCTGTCAGAGTGACCATCGGGTTCTTGATCACCTACCTGACCAAGGCCCTTCTCCCCTGATTGCTCAGTTTGGCCGGGCGGCCAGCTCTAGGAAGAGTCTTGGTGGTTCCAAACTTCTTCCATTTAAGAATGATGGAGGCCACTGTGTTCTTGGGGACCTTCAATGCTGCAGACATTTTTTAGTACCCTTCCCTAGATCTGTACCTCGACACAATCCTGTCTCTATGGACAATTCCTTAGAACTCATGGCTTGGTTTTTGCTCTGACATGCATTGTCAACTGTGGGACCTTATATAGACAGGTGTGGGCCTTTCCAAAACATGTCCAATCAATTGAATTTACCACAGGTGGACTCCAATCAAGTTGTAGAATCATCTCAAGGATGATCAATAGAAGCAGGATGCACCTGAGCTCAATTTTGAGTCTCATAGCAAAGCGTCTGAATACTCTGGTAAATAAGGTATTTCTGTTTTTCATTTTTTTAAATAAATTTGCAAACATTTTTAGAAACCTGTTTTGGCTTTGTCATTATGGGGTATTGTGTGTAGATTGATAAGGATTTTTAAAAATTCGATCCATTTTAGAACAAGGCTGTATTGTAACAAAACATGGAAAAAGGGAAGGGGACTAAATACTTTCTGAATGCACTGTATATTTACATCGATAATATAAATGTATTAATCTTAACCCTGATTCTGTACGGCCCTTTCCTAACACTCACTTACTCATGTTGCAGTGGCAGTAGCAGTCACTACACACTTCTTGGGTCCAGTAATAGGAACTACTGTATTGACATTTCCATGGTAGTCCGTCGTAGTACTTTAGTACATCTAGTCTATATGCTGTGTGTCTGTTTAGTATTGACATTTAGTAGTCCGTCGTAATACTTTAGTACATCTAGTCTATATGCTGTGTGTCTGTTTAGTATTGACATTTAGTAGTCCGTCGTAATACTTTAGTACATCTAGTCTATATGCTGTGTGTCTGTTTAGTATTGACATTTAGTAGTCCGTCGTAATACTTTAGTACATCTAGTCTATATGCTGTGTGTCTGTTTAGTATTGACATTTAGTAGTCCGTCGTAATACTTTAGTACATCTAGTCTATATGCTGTGTGTCTGTCTAGACCTGCTGCTGCTGCTAGAGGAAAAACCTGTTTCTGTGGCATTAGCATGTTGTGTAGCCAGTAGGGCTGTCCCCAACCCCCCAAAAATGGTCTGTTCTTTCGATTGGTTGACACATCCCATGTGTTTTAATCGAATCAACTATATGCACTGAGCTTGTCTGATGCTTTAAGCACACTGTTTGATGAAATAATTAAGACACATAAATGACTAGAGTGAGTCCGACCACAATTGATTTGATTGTGCCGGGCCTGGCTCAGACTTGCTGTGCTGTGTGTTAAAAAAAAGACAGCGAGTGACTGTTGTCTCTCTCTCCTCCCTGCTGCAGCGACCACCACAAAACATCAACAGTGTGTGCTGTCCGTGTTGCTGAAGCTGCAACATAATTACAGCCATTTCTGACTGAAATGTTGTTACCTAAATCCCTAATTTGTTTAGGAAAACATTCCCTATTCCCTCAGCCTTTGCTCTATATATGTGACACATATATGCATCTCATGCACATGACCAATAGGGCCTGACTTATTGCATATCATAATCACATCAATAAATTATTATAACAAACTCTGAACCCCGTAACATTTATATTTAACCTTTATTTAACCAGGAAGGGCTCATTGAGATTTGAAATCTATTTTTCAAGAGCGTCCTGGCCAAGATAGGCAGCACCAAGTCATTACACAATTACAGACCGACAACATGGAAAAACTACAAGTAATCTAGTAAAAACCATAGAATTCACAAGAGTATAACAAATCATAAAACAGCAAATTAAAAACATTGACAGGTCAGGGAATCAGTCTCAAAATCCTTCATCATTGATTTAAAAACACCAATCGGGACAAGTTCTTCCAGTTTAAAAGTATTTTGTATGTACGGCGTTCCAAGCCGATGGCGCAGAGTACATAAAAGCCCTTTTACCAAATTCAGTTTGGACATTTGGAACAGTTAGCAGGATAAAGTCCAGCAAACGAAGAGAGTACCCACCACATTTCTGAACAATAAAAATGCCCAAATAAAATGGTAGTAAACCCAAAATGGCTTTGGAAATAAAAGTATACCAGTAACTCAGTCTACGAGTGACTAGAGAAGGCCAGCCAACCCTGGTATATAAAGTGCAGTGGTGCGTAAGGGTTTTGCAGTTTAAAATAAATCTCAAAGTGCCATGGTAAAGGGTGTCAATTGATCAAAAAACTCTGAGCGGAAGCATTCATATATAAAATATCCCTATAGTCTAGTAAAGGCATAAATGTAGCTGATACTAGCCTCCTTCTGGCTTCAAAAGAAAAACAGGCCTTATTCCTAAAATAAAATCCCAACTTCAGCTTCAATTTTTTTGTAAGTTGTTGAATATGCAATTTAAAAGAGAGGCCGTCATCAATTACAATTCCAAGATATCTATGAGGTTACAGTCTCAATCTCATTGCCCTGACAGGTAGTAATAGGGGAAAGGTTCAGCGATCTGGTTCTTGCCAGAAATAATACCAGAGAGAAAGCCTTTATTACAGCATAGCAAAGATTTAAAAACAGACGGATTTGTGAAATTATTTATCCAACATTGCGTGAGGCTTGGTGCTCACGGTATCAGTAGGCTATTAATCAAACAGGCAACAGAAGCAGGATCTGCCTTATTTCTGTAGATATACAGTACCAGTCAAAGGTTTGGGCACCTACTCATTAAAAGGGTTTTTCTTTATTTTTACTATTTTCTACTTTGTTGAATAATATATGTCACGAACCGGCTCAAAGCCCGTAACAAAAGGGAGACAACGTGGAGATAAGGAGTAACAAAATATATTTATTAAATAAAGTAACCTAAATGCAATTAACAATGGTGTGTGTAATCAGTAATCAGTAGTGTAAGTGAGTGTTTTGGCATGCATGAATGTGATAATGCGGTGTGTTGAAAGATGCTAAAACAAACAACCAAAAAACCACCAAGAAACACAAACAAATCTATCAAGGTGTCTGCCTGGAGAGAGTCTCTCCATGAATGGGGAAGTGGTGTATTTATCCTGGGAGACACCGGGCCCAGGTGTCTCCCATGTAGCTGACGACCCTCCCAACTCCGCCCACCGACATCCTAATAAGGAAACAAGAACAAAGAGAGAATACGGCAGACAGAGTGGGAGGGTCGTCACATATAGAAGACATCAAAAATATTAAATAACACATGGAATCATGTAGTAACCAGAAAAGTGGTAAACAAATCAAAATATATATTATAGCCACCCTTTTGCCTTGACAGCTTTGCACACCCTTGGCATTCTCTCAACCAGCTTCATAAGGTAGTCATCTGGAAGGCATTTCAATTAACAGGTGTGCCTTGTTAAAAGTAAATTTGTGTTTGAGCCAATCAGTTGTGTTGTGACAAGGTGGGGTTGGTATACAGAAGACAGCCCTATTTGGTAAAATACCAAGTCCATATTATGGCAAGAACAGCTCAAATAAGCAAAGAGAAACAACAGTCCATCATTACTTTAACTTCTTTAGCATACTGGTTATTGTTTGGCATTTCGGATGACTGACGTGCCCAAAGTAAACTGCCTGTTACTCAGGCCCAGAAGCTAGGATATGCATATATCCATGCATTAGATAGAAAATACTCTGAAGTTTCTAAAACTGTTAAAATAATGTCTGTGCGTATAACAGAACTGATATGGCAGGCAAAAACCCAAGGAAAATCCATCCAGATAGTTTTTTTTTTAGGTCACAGGCCATTTCAATGCTAGCCTATGGGATATACAAAATAATTCCTCCCAGATTGCAGTTCCTATCAAATCAAATCAAATCAAGTTTATTTTATATAGCCCTTCGTACATCAGCTAATATCTCGAAGTGCTGTACAGAAACCCAGCCTAAAACCCCAAACAGCAAGCAATGCAGGTGTAGAAGCACGGTGGCTAGGAAAAACTCCCTAGAAAGGCCAAAACCTAGGAAGAAACCTAGAGAGGAACCAGGCTATGAGGGGTGGCCAGTCCTCTTCTGGCTGTGCCGGGTGGAGATTATAACAGAACATGGCTAAGATGTTCAAAATGTTCATAAGTGACAAGCATGGTCAAATAATAATCAGGAATAAATGTCAGTTGGCTTTTCATAGCCGATCATTAAGAGTTGAAAACAGCAGGTCTGGGACAGGTAGGGGCTCCATAACCGCAGGCAGAACAGTTGAAACTGGAACAGCAGCAAGGCCAGGTGGACTGGGGACAGCAAGGAGTCATCATGCCCGGTAGTCCTGACGTATGGTCCTAGGGCTCAGGTTCTCCGAGAGAGAGAAAGAAAGAGAGAGAGAAGGAGAGAATTAGAGAGAGCATACTTAAATTCACACAGGACACTGGATAAGACAGGAGAAGTACTCCAGATATAACCAACTGACCCTAGCCCCCCGACACATAAACTACTGCAGCATAAATACTGGAGGCTGAGACAGGAGGGGTCAGGAGACACTGTGGCCCCATCCGATGATACCCCCGGACAGGGCCAAACAGGAAGGATATAACCCCACCCACTTTGCCAAAGCACAGCCCCCGCACCACTAGAGGGATATCTTCAACCACCAACTTACAATCCTGAGACAAGGCCGAGTATAGCCCACGAAGATCTCCACCACAGCACAAACCAAGGGGGGGCGCCAACCCAGACAGGAAGATCACGTCAGTAACTCAACCCACTCAAGTGACGCACCCCTCCTAGGGACGGCATGAAAGAGCACCAGTAAGCCAGTGACTCAGCCCCTGTAATAGGGTTAGAGGCAGAGAATCCCAGTGGAGAGAGGGGAACCGGCCAGGCAGAGACAGCAAGGGCGGTTCGTTGCTCCAGAGCCTTTCCGTTCACCTTCACACTCCTGGGCCAGACTATACTCAATCATATGACCTACTGAAGAGATAAGTCTTCAGTAAAGACTTAAAGGTTGAGACCGAGTCTGCGTCTCTCACATGGGTAGGCAGACCGTTCCATAAAAATGGAGATCTATAGGAGAAAGCCCTGCCTCCAGCTATTTGCTTAGAAATTCTAGGGACAATTAGGAGGCCTGCGTCTTGTGACCGTAGCGTACGTGTAGGTATGTACGGCAGGACCAACTCGGAAAGATAGGTAGGAGCAAGCCCATGTAACGCTTTATAGGTTAACTTCTTATGGCTGCAGCCCGGCGTCGGTACACTTATGACAACAGCCACTTCAAGTGCAGGGCGCGAAATTCAAAATATATTTTTTTTAAATATTTAACTTTCACACATTAACAAGTCCAATACAGCAAATGAAAGTACACATCTTGTGAATCCAGCCAACATGTCCGATTTTTACAATGTTTTACAGCGAAAACAGCACGTATATTTATGTTAGCTCACCACCAAATACAAAAAAGGACAGACATTTTTCACAGCACAGGTAGCATGCACAAAGCCAACCTAACTAACCAAGAACCAACCAAACTAACCAACAAACAACTTCATCAGATGACAGTCTTATAACATGTTATTCAATAAATCTATGTTTTGTTTGAAAAATGTGCATATTTCAGGTATAAATCATAGCTTACATTGCAGCTACAATCAGAAATTGCACCGAAAGCAGCCATAATAATTACAGACACCAACGTCAAATACCTAATTACTCATCATAAAACATTTCTGAAAAATACATAGTGTACAGCAAATGAAAGACAGGCATCTTGTGATTCCAGCCAATATTTCCGATTTATTAAGTGTTTTACAGCGAAAACACAATATAGCGTTATATTAGCTTACCACAATAGCCAGAAACACATGCCATTTCCCAGTAGCAAAAGGTTAGCAATCGTAACAAACAAGCAAAAGATATATCATTTTTGACTAACCTTGATATTCTTCATCAGATGACAGTCCTATAACATCAGGTTATACATACACTTATGTTTTGTTCGAAAATGTGCATATTTAGAGCTGAAATCAGTGGTTATACATTCTGCTAACGTAGCTACTATTTCCCACAACGTTCGGATATTTTTCTGACACTTTTTATGACACACATATTCTGACCAAATAGCTATTCATAAACATAACTAAAAAATACATGTTGTATAGGAAATGATAGATCTATTAGTTCTTAATGAAATCGCAGTGTTAGAATTCTAAAAAATAACTTCATTACGACATCCAGCTTCGGTATAGCTAGAGTACCCAAACGTTGGGCGCCGACGACTAGTTCACATGCACGACAGATATATGAAATAGCATCATAAAATGTTTCTTACTTTTGCTGATCTTTCATCAGAATGTTGGACAAGGGGTCCTTTGTCCAGAACAGTCGTTGTTTGGATTTAGAACGGCCACTTTCCCTCTCGATTTAGCAAGCGCACTAGCCAAGTGGCACGAATCGCTCCATCGTCAACAAAGTCAGAGAACGGAACACGGCAAAACTCCCGAAAAAATTTCAATAATCTGATTAAACTATATTGAAAAAACATACTTTACGATGATATGGTCACATGTATCAAATAAAATCAAAGCCGGAGATAGTAGTCGCCTATAACGGCAGCTAAACAGAAGGCAAATCCAGGAACCACCTCACGCTCTCCAGAAAACCGGAAATGGGGGACACGTTATACAAAGAGCTTGTATTCCACTTCAGACCAAGATAAACACTAAATTTCTTCTCTCACCGCCTCTTGACATCCAGGGGAAGGTGTATGACGTGCATGTATACTCATACGTATCATGCCCATTTATAGGCAGGAAGTAGAACAGAGCATCGATTTCAGACTTTCCACTTCCTGGTCAGGAAGTTTGTGCCAAATGAGTTCTGTTTGACTCACAGATATAATTCAAACGGTTTTAGAAACTAGAGAGTGTTTTCTATCCAATAGTAATAATAATATGCATATTGTACGAGCAAGAATTGAGTACGAGGCCGTTTGAAATGGGCACCTTTTATCTGGCTACTCAATACTGCCCCTGCAGCCCAAACAGGTTAACTTCTTATGGCTGCAAGCCCGAAGCCGGGCACAATATGACAACAGCCACTTCAAGTGCAGGGCGCGAAATTCAAAATATATTTTTTAGAAATATTTAACTTTCACACATTAACAAGTCCAATACAGCATTTGAAAGATAAACATCTTGTGAATCCAGACAACATGTCCGATTTTTTTAAATGTTTTACAGCGAAAACACCACGTATATTTATGTTAGCTCACCACCAAATACAAATAAGGACAGACATTTTTCACAGCACAGGTAGCATGCACAAAGCCAACCTAACTAACCAAGAACCAACCAAACTAACCAAGAAACAACTTCATCAGATGACAGTCTTATAACATGTTATTCAATAAATCTATGTTTTGTTCGAAAAATTTGCATATTTGAGCTATAAATCAGTTTTACATTGCAGCTACCATCACAGCTACCGTCAGAAATGGCACCGAAGCAGCCAGAGTAATTACAGACACCAACGTCAAATACCTAAATACTCATCATAAAACATTTCTGAAAAATACATGGTGTACAGCAAATGAAAGACAGGCATCTTGTGATTCCAGCCAATATTTCCGATTTCTTAAGTGTTTTACAGCGAAAACACAATATAGCATTATATTAGCTTACCACAATAGCCAGAAACACAAGCCCTTCCCCAGCAGCAAAAGTTAGCGATCGTAACAAACCAGCAAAAGATATATAATTTTTGACTAACCTTGATAAGCTTCATCAGATGACAGTCCTATAACATCAGGTTATACATACACTTATGTTTTGTTCGAAAATGTGCATATTTAGAGCTGAAATCAGTGGTTATACATTATGCTAACGTAGCATCTTTTTCCCACAACGTCCAGATATTTTTCTGGCACTCACATATTCTGACCAAATAACTATTCATAAACATAACTAAAAAATATATGTTGTATAGGAAATGATAGATACACTAGTTCTTAATGCAATCGCAGTGTTAGAATTCTAAAAATAACTTCATTACGATATGCAGTTTACGTTATGGCGAGAGCGTGCCCAAAACCTGGCCGCAACCTACTAGTACAACATGTTCGACAGATATATGAAATAACATCATAAAATGGGTCCTACTTTTGATGATCTTTCATCAGAATGTTGTACAAGGGGTCCTTTGTCGGGAACAATCGTTGTTTGGATTTAGAATGTCCTCTTCTCCAGTCAATTAGCACGGAAAGCTAGCAAAGTGGCGCTAAGCTCTCCTTCCTGAACATACGCAGACAACGCAACACGCCTAACGTCCCGAAAAAATTTCAATAATCTAATGAAACTATATTGAAAAAACATACTTTACGATGATATTGTCACATGTATCAAATAAAATCAAAGCCGGAGATATTAGTCGTCTATAACGACAGCTGTACAGAAGGCAAAACCAGGTCCCTTCGCGCGCTCTCCAGAAAACAGGAAACTGGTGACACGTCATACAAAGAGCATTTATTCGAGCCCAGATCAAGTTATACACTCAATTTCTTCTCTCACTGCCTGTCGACATCTAGTGGAAGACGTATGAAGTGCATGTATCCTAATAAATATCAAGGACCTTTATAGGCAGCCCCTAGAAGAGAGCATAGATTTCAGATTTTCCACTTCCTGTCAGGAAGTTTGCTGCAAAATGAGTTCTGTTTTACTCACAGATATAATTCAAACGGTTTTAGAAACTAGAGAGTGTTTTCTATCCAATAGTAATAATAATATGCATATTGTACGAGCAAGAATTGAGTACGAGGCCGTTTGAAATGGGCACCTTTTATCCGGCTACTCAATACTGCCCCTGCAGCCCAAACAGGTTAACAGTAAAACCTTGAAATCAGCCCTTGCCTTAACAGGAAGCCAGTGTAGGGAAGCTAGCAATGGAGTAATATGATCAAATTTCTTGGTTCTAGTCAGGATTCTAGCAGCCGTATTTAGCACTAACTGAAGTTTATTTAGTGCTTTATCCGGGTAGCCGGAAAGTAGAGCATTGCAGTAGTCTAACCTAGAAGTAACAAAAGCATGGATTAATTTTTCTGCATCATTTTTGGACAGAAAATTTCTGATTTTTGCAATGTTACGTAGATGGAAAAAAGCTGTCCTTGAAACAGTCTTGATATGTTCGTCAAAAGAGAGATCAGGGTCAAGAGTAACGCCGAGGTCCTTCACAGTTTTATTTGAGACGACTTTACAACCATCAAGATTAATTGTCAGATTTAACAGAAGATCTCTTTGTTTCTTGGGACCTAGAACAAGCATCTCTGTTTTGTCCGAGTTTAAAAGTAGAAAGTTTTCAGCCATCCACTTCCTTATGTCTGAAACACAGGCTTCTAGCGAGGGCAATTTTGGGACTTCTGTCACGATCGTCTTCGTGAGAGAGAGTGGACCAAGGCGCAGCGTGTGCAAAATACATCTTCTTTATTTTGGAAGAGAGGAAAAACACGAAACGAACACTATTACAAAACGAAAACAAAACAACAAACGATCGTGAAGCTAAAGACGTAAGTGCAACCACAAGCTACATACGTACAAACATAGACAACTACCCACAAAAGCCTACTGCCTATGGCTGCCTTAAATATGGCTCCCAATCAGAGACAATGAATGACAGCTGTCTCTGATTGAGAACCAATCTAGGCAGCCATAGACATAACTAGACAACTACACTCTTCTCTGCCCCATACACATACAACACCCCTAGACACTACAAAACACATACATTCCCCATGTCACACCCTGACCTAACTAAAAAACATAAAGAAAACAAAGAATACTAAGGCCAGGGCGTGACAGCTTCACCATGTTTCATTGAAATGTACAGCTGTGTGTCATCCGCATAGCAGTGAAAGTTAACATTTTGTTTTCGAATAACATCCCCAAGAGGTAAAATATATAGTGAAAACAATAGTGGTCCTAAAACGGAACTTGAGGAACACCGAAATGTACAGTTGATTTGTCAGAGGACAAACCATTCACAGAGACAAACTGATATCTTTCCGAGAGATAAGATCTAAACCAGGCCAGAACTTGTCCGTGTAGGCCAATTTGGGTTTCCAGTCTCTCCAAAAGAATGTGGTGATCGATGGTGTCAAAGGCAGCACTAAGGTCTAGTAGCACGAGGACAGATGCAGAGCCTCGGTCTGACGCCATTAAAAGGTCATTTACCACCTTCACAAGTGCAGTCTCAGTGCTATGATGGGGTCTAAAACCAGACTGAAGCATTTCGTATACATTGTTTGTCTTCAGGAAGGCAGTGAGTTGCTGCGCAACAGCTTTTTCTAAAATTTTTGAGAGGAATGGAAGATTCGATATAGGCCGATAGTTTTTTATATTTTCCGGGTCAAGGTTTGGCTTTTTCAAGAGAGGCTTTATTACTGCCACTTTTAGTGAATTTGGTACACATCCGGTGGATAGAGAGCCGTTTATTATGTTCAACATAGGAGGGCCAAGGACATGAAGCAGCTCTTTCAGTAGTTTAGTTGGAATAGGATCCAGTATGCAGCTTGAAGGTTTAGAGGCCATGATTATTTTCATCATTGTGTCAAGAGATATAGTACTAAAACACTTAAGTGTCTCTCCCGATCCCAGGCCCTGGCAGAGCTGTGCAGATCCAGGACAGCTAAGCCCTGGAGGAATACGCAGATTTAAAGAGGAGTCCGTAATTTGCTTTCTAATGATCATGATCTTTTCCTCAAAGAAGTTCATGAATTTATTACTGCTGAAGTGAAAGCCATCCTCTCTTGGGGAATGCTGCTTTTTAGTTAGCTTTGCAACAGTATCAAAAATAAATTTTGGATTGTTCTTATTTTCCTCAATTAAGTTGGAAAAGTAGGATGATCGAGCAGCAGTGAGGGCTCTTCGATACTGCACGGTACTGTCTTTCCAAGCTAGTCGGAAGACTTCCAGTTTGGTGTGGCGCCATTTCCGTTCCAATTTTCTGGAAGCTTGCTTCAGAGCTGGGGGATATTTTCTGTATACCAGGGAGCTAGTTTGTTATGACAAATGTTTTTCGTTTTTAGGGGTGCAACTGCATCTAGGGTATTGCGCAAGGTTAAATTGAGTTCCTCAGTTAGGTGGTTAACTGATTTTTGTCCTCTGACGTCCTTGGGTAGGCAGAAGGAGTCTGGAAGGGCATCAAGGAATTTTTGTGTTGTCTAAGAATTTATAGCACGACTTTTGATGCTCCTTGGTTGGGGTCTGAGCAGAGTATTTGTTGCGATTGCAAACGTAATAAAATGGTGGTCCGATAGTCCAGGATTATGAGGAAAAACATTAAGATCTACAACATTTATTCCATGGGACAAAACTAGGTCCAGAGTATGACTGTGGCAGTGAGTAGGTCCAGAGACATGTTGGACAAAACCCACTGAGTCGATGATGGCTCCGAAAGCCTTTTGGAGTGGGTCTGTGGACTTCTCCATATGAATATTAAAATCACCAAAAATTAGAATATGATCTGCTATGACTACAAGGTCCGATAGGAATTGGCTTCCACTAGATGTCAACAGTCTTGGAAAGGGTTTCAGGCTTGTTTTTTTTTTTAAATTAGCAAGTAGTTGTCGTTTTTCCAAGGTGTCTCATTAGAAAAGTAGTCTTGTTGGCGCATGAATGAGGAGCGCGCTCTTCGTTATTTATCTTCCCTATTGAACATACTATTCTCCGTCTTAAATATTATCGTTTATTTAGATATTAGAGTACCTGAGGATTAATTAGAAACATTGTTTGACTTGTTTGGACGAACTTTACCAGTAACTTTTGGGATTCATTTGTATGCATGTTGAACGAGTGGATTACTGAGATCATTGGCGCCAACTAACTGACTTTTTGGGATATAAAGAAGGACTTTATCGAACAAAACGAACATTCATTGTGTAGCTGGGACCCTTGGGATTGCAAACAGAGGAAGATCTTCAAAGGTAAGTGATTTATTTAATCGCTATTTGTGATTTTGTGACGCCTGTGCTGGTTGAAAAAGTATTTTGATGTGGGGCTCTGTTCTCAGATAATTGCATGGTATGCTTTCGCCGTAAAGCCTTTTTGAAATCTGACAACACTGTTGGATTAACAAGAAGTTAAGCTTTTAAATGATGTATGACACTTGTATTTTCATGAATGTTTAATATTACGATTTTGTATTTTGAATTTCACGCTCTGCAATTTCACCGGATGTTATCGTAGGTGTCCCGCTAGCGGTTCATGCGCCCTAATTAAGACATGAAGGTCAGTCAATGCAGAACATTTCAAGAACTTTGAACGTTTTTTCAAGTGCAGTCGCAAAAACCATCAAGTGCTATGATGAAGCTGGCTCTCATGATGACCGACACAGGAAAGGAATACCCAGAGTTTCCTCTGCTGCAGAGGATAAGTTCATTAGAGTTAACTGCACCTCAGATTGCAGCCCAAATAAATGTTTCACAGAGTTCAAGGAACAGACACATCTCAACATCAACTGTTCAGAGGAGACTGCGTGAATCAGGCCTTCATGGTCAAATTTCTGCAAAGAAACAACTACTTAAGAACCCCAATAAGATGAAGAGACTTGCTTCGGCCAAGAAACACGAGCAATGGACATTAGACCAGTGGAAATCTGTCCTTTGGTCTGATGAATCCAAATGTGAGATTTTTGGTTCCAACCACCGTGTCTTTGTGAGACGCAGAGTAGGTGAACGGATGATCTCTGCATGTGTGGTTCCCACCATGAAGCATGGAGGAGGAGGTGTGGGGGTGTTTTGCTGGTGACACTGTCAGTTATTTATTTAGAAATCTAGGCACAGCATGTCTACCACTGCACCAGCATGACTACCAATGCATTCTGCAGCAATACACCATCCCATCTGATTTGCGCTTAGTGCGGCTGTCATTTGTTTTTCAACAGGACAATAACCCAACACTCCAACAGGCTGTGTTGGTTTGGGATGAGTTGGACCGCAGAGTGAAGAAAAAGCAGCCAACAAGTGCTCAGCATATGTGGGAACTCCTTCAAGACTGTTGGTAAAGCATTCCAGGTGAAGCTGGTTGAGAGAATGCCAAGTTTGCAAAGCTGTCATCAAGGCAAAGGGTGGCTACTTTGAAGAATTTAAAATATGAAATATATTTTGATTTGTTTAACACTGTGTTTGGTTACTACATGATTCCATGTGTTATTTCATAATTTTGATGTCTGTTACCATATCAACATGGTCTAGGAAAAGGCTCCAATTCAACAGCGCACCGATGTGTTTCAGAACTGTGGACAGCTACTTTTATCCAACATTGGAGAAAGCGCATTTGTTATAAAATATATATACATTTTTTTGTGTTGCACCTGTTCTTACATAATATAACCATATACAATTTCCTTTCTTAGTGATGGACTGTGCCATCCCAACGGCCTCCACAATGGATCAGTCCACTCAGACAGGCACGAATCAGACAGGTGTCTTGTACATCGTGATTTTTATATATTTTTTGCTACTGCTCGACTAAAGAAGTATCGGTTGACCAACAGCCTATTGACCGAACAGTCGACCAGTCGACTAAATCGACCAGTCGACTAAATGGGGTCAGCACTAGTAGTCAGTCAACTCAACTCACTGTCTGCAGGTGGAAACATAACATACTGCTCTTCCTGGTGCAAAGCAACTTGTGTTCAAATATGATTTTAAAATCATATCGAATGCTTTAGCTGAGCTGTATTGCGATTGCCTGTTGAAAAAGGAACCAAAAAGTCCCACTCCAGACAGGCTAAAGCAAACACTCAGCCATATCGAATAGTTTGTTAAGCCAGTTCTTCACACCAGTGGTGAACAAGATCCCAATCAATGAGTTGTCACAGTCTTGCAGTTTCCATAATGCATTTAGGGCAGAACGTTTTCCTTATGTAAGAAAACCGCTTGACAACCAACCACCAGCCATCGCCACACACTCTACCTTAACCTTAGACTGATTATCCACACTTTCTGCTTGGAAAATAGCACGTCACTTCTGCGTGTATTGCTCACACTCTGAGGTAATAGTGTTAGGGAGCCAATGAATTAGAATGAGTCGAACGGGGACACATTTAAATCAATGATGCCATAATGGGTAGACTGGCACTTCTATTCATTCTAATTGTATGAGGTAGACCGGTCTGTGACGCGTGCCCCACTGACATTTACTCCAGTCAGAGCGAATGAGGGCAGCCTCACAGAGTTAGCAGTCAGCACAGCACAGGAGAGCTTCATTGCCATTAGATGCAGGTCAATATTGTTGTTTAGCTCACTCCTCTACTCTTCAGGGTCCTACTGGGGCCATGTGTGCTGTGTGATCAGAACCAGGCCAGCGTAGGACAGCTTGGTCCTGCTCAGTAGAGTGAAAAGTGGGGTTTGGGGATCACTGTCTGTCTACATGCAGTACAGCGCACTTGGCTGATAGTGGATGGTGAGAATTCTTCATTAGATTTCACAGCCGCTAAACATGTCCATGGGGGAAAGGCAGTGTTCAACCTGGAGGCCAAACAATACATTGGCTCATATGATGGAAACACAGGATCCCAGTGGAGAGGGAGATAGATAGGGGGAGGTAGTGTGAGACAGACAGAGATATGGAGAGAGAGAGAGACACACACACGTGTGACTCATCCGTCATTGTGTTAGCCTGGAGGGGTCATCCTATAGTAATACTACCCTGAATAACTCTACACCATAGTAGTGGATGGGATGCTTCCCAAATGGGAAAGGGAAAATCTAGTCAGTTGCACAACTGAATTTATTCAACCAAAATCTCTATGCTTCGTTGTGACTGGACAGCAGACTCAGGCAAAACCAAAGGGGGTGGGGTGTGCCTCTTTTGTAAACAACAACTGGTGCATCGCTTCAAGTGTGAAGGAATACCTCATGTTAAATTGCAGACCTTTTTAATCTACCAAGAGAGTTTGTGTAATCATCACTGCTGTCTCTATCCCACCACAAAACTAGAATGGCGCTAATTGAGTACTCAACGAGCGGTAGAGGGCCATAAACAGCTGTAGAGGGCCATAAACAGCTGTAGAGGGCCATAAACAAACAAGAAAACGCCCACTCAGAGGCAGAGCTTCTAGTGGGCGGAGACTTTAACACAGGGAGACTGAAATGCGTTTTACTCCACTTTTACCAACACGTCTCCTACGCCACAAGGCGCTAACACTCTCGACCACTTTTGCTCTACCCACAGAAACGCATACAAGGCCCTCCCTCGCCCTCTCTTCGGCAAGTCAGACCAGGACTGCATCCTCCTGCTCCCTGTTTACAAGCAAAAACTCAAACAGGAAGTACCAGTGATGCGCTCAGTAAGGAAGTGGTCCAATGAAGAGGACGCTAAGCTTCAAGATTGCTTCGCTAGCAAAGACTGGAATATGTTCAGAGATTCATCCGATAACATTGAGGAGTTTAACACACCAGTCACAGGTTTCATCAAAAGGTGCATCAACATCGTCCCCACAGTGACCGTACGTACCCTAACCAAAAGCCAAGGATTACAGGCAGTATGAGCGCCGGGCTAAAGGCTAGAACTACCGCTTTCATAGAAATGGACATGGACGCTTACAAGAAAGCCCGCTACGACCTCCGATGAGCCATCAAACATGGAACAGGTCAATATAGGACTAAGATAAAATCCTACTACACCGGCTCTGACGCCCGTCGGATGTGGCAGGCTTTGCAAACTGTTATGGATTACAAAGGGAAACCCACCCGTGAGTTGCCCAGTGACGCAAACCTCACAGACGAACTGAATGCTTTCTATGCTCGCTTCGAGAGAGACAACACAGGGCCAGGCATGAGAGCCCCAGTTGTCCCGGATGACTGTGTGATCTCACTCTCCTTTGTCAAACTGCTCTCTCCCATCTGGACAAAAGGAATACCTATGTGAGAATGCTGTTCATTGACTACAGCTCAGCGTTCAACACCATAGTCCCCTATACGCTCATCACCAAGCTCGGGACCCTGGAACTGAACAACTCCCTCTGCAACTGGTTCCTGGACTTTCTGACGGGCCGTCCCCAGGTGGTTCAACACATCTGCCATGCTGACCCTCAACATGGGGGCCCCTCAAGGGTGCATGCTTAGCTCCCTCCTGTACTGCCGTTTCACCCATGACTGAGTTGTCGCGCACGACTCCCAACACTATCATTACGTTTGTTGACTACAGAATGGTGGTAGGCCTGATCACCGATGGCGATGAGACAGCCTACAGGGAGGTCAGAGACCTGGCAGTGTGGTGCCAGGATAACAACCTGTCCCTCAACGTTAGCAAAATCAAAGGAGCAGATTGTGGACTACAGGAAATGGAGGGGCGAGCACGCCCCCATCCACATCGACAGGGCTGTAGTGGAATGGGTTGAGAGCTTCAAGTTTTTCGGTGTCCACATCACTAAGGACTTAACATGGTCCTCCCACACCAGCACAGTCGTGAAGAAGGCATGACAGCGCTTCTTCCCCCTCAGGAGGTTGAAAAGATTTGGCATGGTCCCTCAGATCCTCAAAAGGTTCTACAGCTGCACCATTGAGAGCCTCTTGACTGGCTGCATCCTCATTTGGTACAGCAACTCCTTGGCATCCGACCGCAACGCGCTACAGAGGGTAGTGCGTACGGCCCAATATATCACTGGGGCCAAGCTCCCTGATATCCAGGACCTCTATACCAGGCGGTGTCAGAGAAAGGCCCTAGAAATGGTCAAAGTCTTCAGCCACCAAAGTCAGACTGTTCTCTCTGCTACCGCATGGCAAACGGTACCGATGCACCAAGTCTGGAACCAAGAGGACCCTGAACATCTTCTACCCCCAAGCCATAAGACTGCTAAATAGTTAGTCTGGGTATCTATTTGGTTAACTATTTAACTATCTGCATTAAGCCTTTAACTTTTTTTACTTCTCACATACGCTGCTGCTACATATCTACCTCGATTAACCTCGTACACCTGAACATGGACTCGGTACTGGCACCCCATGTAGAGCCAAGTTATCCTTACTGTGTCTTTAATACTTGTATTACTTCTCTATTATTTCTCTATTTTATTTCTCTCTGCGTTGTTGAGAAGGGCCCGTAAGTAAGAATTCCACTGTTAGTCTACACCTGTTTTGATTTGAGTGCGAAGTCTGGTACCAGAAGGCTCCTGAACAGTTAATCAAATGGCTACCCAGACTATAACATTGACCCTTTTTTGCACTGACTCTCTTACACTGACTCTATGCACACTCACTGGACTCTATCCACACACTCACACATACTTACACTGACTCTATGCACACTCACTGGACTCTATCCACACACTCACACATACTTACACTGACTCTATGCACACTCACTGGACTCTATCCACACACTCACACATACTTACACTGACTCTATGCACACTCACTGGACTCTCTCCACACACTCACACATACTTACACTGACTCTATGCACACTCACTGGACTCTATCCACACACTCACACATACTTACACTGACTCTATGCACACTCACTGGACTCTATCCACACACTCACACATACTTACACTGACTCTATGCACACTCACTGGACCCTATCCACACATTCACACATACTTACACTGACTCTATGCACACTCACTGGACTCTATCCACACACTCACACATACTTACACTGACTCTATGCACACTCACTGGACTCTATCCACACACTCACACATACTTACACTGACTCTATGCACACTCACTGGACTCTATCCACACACTCACACATACTTACACTGACTCTATGCACACTCACTGGACTCTATCCACACACTCACACATACTTACACTGACTCTATGCACACTCACTGGACTCTATCCAGACACTCACACATACTTACACTGACTCTATGCACACTCACTGGACTCTATCCACACACTCACACATACTTACACTGACTCTATGCACACTCACTGGACTCTATCCACACACTCACACATACTTACACTGACTCTATGCACACTCATTGGACTCTATCCACACTCACACATACTTACACTGACTCTATGCACACTCACTGGACTCTATCCACACACTCACACATACTTACACTGACTCTATGCACACTCACTGGACTCTATCCACACTCACACATACTTACACTGACTCTATGCACACTCACTGGACTCTATCCATACACTCACACATACTTACACTGACTCTATGCACACTCACTGGACTCTATCCACACTCACACATACTTACACTGACTCTATGCACACTCACTGGACTCTATCCACACACTCACACATACTTACACTGACTCTATGCACACTCACTGGACTCTATCCACACACACACATACTTACACTGACTCTATGCACACTCACTGGACTCTATCCACACTCACACATACTTACACTGACTCTATGCACACTCACTGGACTCTATCCACACTCACACATACTTACACTGACTCTATGCACACTCACTGGACTCTACCCACACACACACATACTTACACTGACTCTATGCACACTCACTGGACTCTATCCACACACTCACACATACTTACACTGACTCTATGCACACTCACTGGACTCTATCCACACACTCACACATACTTACACTGACTCTATGCACACTCACTGGACTCTATCCACACACTCACACATACTTACACTGACTCTATGCACACTCACTGGACTCTATCCACACACTCACACATACTTACACTGACTCTATGCACACTCACTGGACTCTATCCACACTCACACATACTTACACTGACTCTATGCACACTCACTGGACTCTATCCACACACTCACACATACTTACACTGACTCTATGCACACTCACTGGACTCTATCCACACACTCACACATACTTACACTGACTCTATGCACACTCACTGGACTCTATCCACACACTCACACATACTTACACTGACTCTATGCACACTCACTGGACTCTATCCACACACTCACACATACTTACACTGACTCTATGCACACTCACTGGACTCTATCCACACACTCACACATACTTACACTGACTCTATGCACAGTCACTGGACTCTATCCACACACTCACACATACTTACACTGACTCTATGCACAGTCACTGGACTCTATCCACACACTCACACATACTTACACTGACTCTATGCACAGTCACTGGACTCTATCCACACACTCACACATACTTACACTGACTCTATGCACACTCACTGGACTCTATCCACACACTCACACATACTTACATTGACTCTATGCACACTCACTGGACTCTATCCACACTCACACATACTTACACAGACTCTATGCACACTCACTGGACTCTATCCACACTCACACATACTTACACTGACTCTATGCACACTCACTGGACTCTATCCACACTCACACATACTTACACTGACTCTATGCACACTCACTGGACTCTATCCACACTCACACATACTTACACTGACTCTATGCACACTCACTGAACTCTATCCACACACTCACACATACTTACACTGACTCTATGCACACTCACTGGACTCTATCCACACACTCACACATACTTACACTGACTCTATGCACACTCACTGGACTCTATCCACACACTCACACATACTTACACTGACTCTATGCACACTCACTGGACTCTATCCACACACTCACACATACTTACACTGACTCTATGCACACTCACTGGACTCTATCCACACACTCACACATACTTACACTGACTCTATGCACACTCACTGGACTCTATCCACACACTCACACATACTTACACTGACTCTATGCACACTCACTGGACTCTATCCACACACTCACACATACTTACACTGACTCTATGCACACTCACTGGACTCTATCCACACACTCACACATACTTACACTGACTCTATGCACACTCACTGGACTCTATCCACACACTCACACATACTTACACTGACTCTATGCACACTCACTGGACTCTATCCACACACTCACACATACTTACACTGACTCTATGCACACTCACTGGACTCTATCCACACTCACACATACTTACACTGACTCTATGCACACTCACTGGACTCTATCCACACACTCACACATACTTACACTGACTCTATGCACACTCACTGGACTCTACCCACACACACACATACTTACACTGACTCTCTGCACACTCACTGGACTCTATCCACACACTCACACATACTTACACTGACTCTATGCACACTCACTGGACTCTATCCACACACTCACACATACTTACACTGACTCTATGCACACTCACTGGACTCTATCCACACTCACACATACTTACACTGACACGCCAACATACACTCACACACAAACATGCATATTGGCGCCACACACTCACACTCCACATACGCTGCTGCTACTCTGTTTGTTATCTATCCTGATTACCTAGTCACTTTTACCCCTACCTACATGTATGTACATATTACCTCGTACCCCTGCACATTGACTTGGTACCGGTACTCCTTGTGTATAGCCTTGTTATTGTTATGTATTGTGTTACTATTTTGTATTATTTTTCACAATTGTTACTTTTTAATAAGTAAGCATTTCACGTTAAAATCTACACCTGTTGTATTCAGCGCATGTGACAAATACATTTTGATTTGACCATGGCCCATGTGGCGCTGGTCTGAAGTGGTGCGACATATAGCCAATAGCGTGTCACTTGGGAGGATTAGCAGGATTAGCAATAATCAAAAAATTGCACTGAAAATAACACCAGTGGTAAGAGTTCATAATATCCAGGGCTAAGAATAGAATAGTCATTTGAGTGAGGAAAGGTTAACACCGCTGAGGCTTCTAAAAAAACAGACAGACACCAGTCATGGGTTCAAGTAGTATTTGTTTTCTTTCAAATACTTTACCCGGGCTTGATTGAACTTGTCTGGTGCAATGTAACCAATAGAGCACTCCCCAAAGTGCAAACCCTCCAAGTATTTGAATTGTATTTGAACCCAGCTCTGACAGACGCCGAACTGACTGCCCCTTGCCCCTGACCGCCCCAGGCCCCTGACCGCCCCAGGCCCCTGACCGCCCCAGGCCCCTGACCGCCCCAGGCAACTGACCACCCCAGGCCCCTGACCGCCCCAGGCCCCTGACCACCCCTGACCCCCCCAGGCCCCTGACCGCCCCAGGCCCCTGACCGCCCCTGGCCCCTGTACTATAGTAAACAGAGAGGTTTAGATGTGAATGGCAGTGGAACACTGACACATCCAGCCCAAATCGGGAGGTTTAAAAAAATACTTGTTTAGTCGCCAAAATACCAGAGCATGTCTTTAACACAGTGCTAAAGCAGTCCTCTTGGTCTTCGTTGACAGTCAGCATTGTTTGTCAGTGGACCTTTAATGACATTAGTCTCATGATTTCATTGGTCGTGTTCTGGTTTAATCCAGATTAACCACGCTGTCATCTTCAACCAAACTGTCATCTTTAACCAAGCTGTCATCTTCAACCAAACTGTCATCTTTAACCAAGCTGTCATCTTTAACCAGGCTGTCATCTTTAACCAAGCTGTCATCTTTAACCACGCTGTCATCTTTAATCAGGCTGTCATCTTTAACCAAACTGTCATCTTTAACCAAACTGTCATCTTTAGCCAGGCTGTCATCTTTAACCAAGCTGTCATCTTCAACCAAACTGTCATCTTTAACCAAGCTGTCATCTTTAACCAAGCTGTCATCTTTAACCAAGCTGTCATCTTTAACCAAACTGTCATCTTTAACCAGGCTGTCATCTTTAACCAGGCTGTCATCTTTAACCAGGCTGTCATCTTTAACCAAACTGTCATCTTTAACCAAGCTTTCATCTTTAACCACGCTGTCATCTTTAATCAGGCTGTCATCTTTAACCAAACTGTCATCTTTAACCAAACTGTCATCTTTAACCAAACTGTCATCTTTAGCCAGGCTGTCATCTTTAACCAAGCTGTCATCTTTAACCACGCTGTCATCTTTAACCACGCTGTCATCTTTAACCAAGCTGTCATCTCTAACCAAGCTGTCATCTTCAACCAAGCTGTCATCTTTAACCAATTTTTCATCTTTAACCAAACTGTCATCTTTAACCAGGCTGTCATCTTTAACCAAACTGTCATCTTTAACCAAGCTGTCATCTTCAACCAAACTGTCATCTTTAACCAAGCTGTCATCTTTAACCAAGCTGTCATCTTTTACCAAGCTTTCATCTTTAACCACGTTGTCATCTTTAACTAGGCTGTCATCTTCAACCAAACTGTCATCTTCAACCAAACGGTCATCTTTACCCACGCTGTCATCTTTAACCAAGCTGTCATCTTCAACCAAACTGTCATCTTTAACCAAGCTGTCATCTTTAACCAAGCTGTCATCTCTAACCAAGCTGTCATCTTCAACCAAGCTGTCATCTTTAACCAAGCTGTCATTTTTAACCAAGCTTTCATTACCTCTACAAAACGCTCCAGAGCCTTCCACTCTCAATCAGACCATTGTTGGATTCACACTAATTCATAACAGTTAGTCATTTTACAATTTATTGAAAAGGAAATGGATTTTGACTGCTTATTAAGGCTGGAACTTGATGTGTAGACTGTTTTCCCTCAGCTAGATGACATGGGGATTTGTAGACTTTTTTCCCTCAGCTAGATGACATGGGGATTTGTAGACTGTTTTCCCTCAGCTAGATGACATGGAGATTTGTAGACTGTTTTCCCTCAGCTAGATGACATGGGGATTTGTAGACTGTTTTCCCTCAGCTAGATGACATGGGGATTTGTAGACTGTTTTCCCTCAGCTAGATGACATGGGGATTTGTAGACTTTTTTCCCTCAGCTAGATGACATGGGGATTTGTAGACTGTTTTCCCTCAGCTAGATGACATGAGATTTGCCATGAGGATCTTTGATGTTCCAGTAGAATGGTTAGGTGTTCCAATAGAATGGTTAGGTGTTCCAATAGAATGGTTAGGTGTTCCAATAGAATGGTTAGGTGTTCCAATAGAATGGTTAGGTGTTCCAATAGAATGGTTGTTTTCCAACAGAATGGTTAGGTGTTCCAGTAGAATGGTTAGGTGTTCCAATAGAATGGTTGTTTTCCAACAGAATGGTTAGGTGTTCCAATAGAATGGTTAGGTGTTCCAATAGAATGGTTAGGTGTTCCAATAAAATGATTGTTTTCCAACAGAATGGTTAGGTATTCCAATAGAATGGTTGTTTTCCAACAGAATGGTTAGGTGTTCCAACAGAATGGTTGTTTTCCAACAGAATGGTTAGGTGTTCCAACAGAATGGTTAGGTGTTCCAACAGAATGGTTAGGTGTTCCAATAGAATGGTTGTTTTCCAACAGAATGGTTAGGTGTTCCAATAGAATGGTTAGGTGTTCCAATAGAATGGTTGTTTTCCAACAGAATGGTTAGGTGTTCCAATAGAATGGTTAGGTGTTCCAATAGAATGGTTAGGTGTTCCAGTAGAATGGTTAGGTGTTCCAATAGAATGGTTAGGTGTTCCAGTAGAATGGTTAGGTGTTCCAGTAGAATGGTTAGGTGTTCCAATAGAATGGTTAGGTGTTCCAATAGAATGGTTAGGTGTTCCAATAGAATGGTTAGGTGTTCCAATAGAATGGTTAGGTGTTCCAATAGAATGGTTAGGTGTTCCAATAGAATGGTTAGGTGTTCCAACAGAATGGTTAGGTGTTCCAACAGAACGGTTTTGGCCACTACATGTTTTTCAGGCTTCAAACATTCTGTCAAATCCCACAGAAATAAAATCTTGACAGCCACTTGTGGATATTACATGTTTGTTGACAACTGCTTTCATTACTTGATGGTTCTGGAATCCATTTCCAATAGTTTCCCATCTTATGCTTATTTTAAAACCACACTAATCATCAATAGATTACCAACTATTAGCAGTAAAACACCATGCACTGCAGAATATTACACTGTTGCTTTTGTAACATGTCAATATTGTTTTGCAGGTGTCTGTGACAAGTTGCAATACCAATGACATACCTGGATAGATAAAGATCAGGACTGACTCTCATCATGGTTCATTGCTTTCTTTACAAGCTATGTTTTATGTTATCTTGAAATCTATCAAGATGTTGCTCAGCCAGTGGCAGTGATGTAACCTAATGTTACCTCTGAAGTGTCGGGATGAGGAGGATCCGTCTCGTAGCTAGTAGTTTATGTCATGCACTGAATAATATCGTAACCCAGAACCAAATCTCATGTGTGCTGGCCGTCTAGGCTATTTGATTCAAAATTTAGATTTTTCACTTCAAAGTTAAAAAAAAAAAAGAAAGAAAATGGACTATGTTCAAATATTTTGGTTAGAGGCAAGTGATTCTCGTTTACTGTGTAGTGTATCTCACCTGTGGTAAATTGCAGGTGCCTAGAGGGGGACATTAGCCATTCAACCAGTTTTGAAAAGACAAAATGGAACATTCTGCTCCAGTCATTGCACTCCATTATCACAAGGCTGCCAATTTATTTGACCGCAACTGTATAACCTGTTTCACTGGCCTGGTCTCTATTGACTTGTAAACTATGTCAATATTGTGCCTGATTTGGGAGATATGAGTAGAGAGAACTGTAGTTGATCTGGAGAAGGGAAGAGAGAGAGGAGGGTGGTGCTCTGCTCTCATGCTTATGGAAGTTCTTAGATAAACCAGATCTCTCCTTCTGTCTTTTCTTATCTCGTCTTCTATCTCTCTTTAATTCACTACCTCTCCCACTCCCTTTCTCCTTATGTCTCCCTCTTTTTGCTTCCTTCTCTCTCTCTCACGCACTCTCTCACTCACTCACCCATGTGTTCCCAGTAACTCAGCCTCTGGCCCACGTATCCTTTGATGAGGTTTATGTCCCTCCTCCTTATTACCTCTGTCTCTCCTCTCCTTATTCCCTCTGTCTCTCCTCTCCTTATTACCTCTGTCTCTCCTCTCCTTATTCCCTCTGTCTCTCCTCTCCTTATTCCCTCTGTCCCTCCTCTCCTTATTCCCTCTGTCCCTCCTCTCCTTATTACCTCTGTCCCTCCTCTCCTTATTACCTCTGTCCCTCCTCTCCTTATTACCTCTGTCCCTCCTCTCCTTATTACCTCTGTCCCTCTCCTTATTACCTCTGTCCCTCTCCTTATTACCTCTGTCCCTCTCCTTATTACCTCTGTCCCTCCTCTCCTTATTACCTCTGTCCCTCCTCTCCATATTACCTCTCTCCTCTCCTTATTACCTCTCTCCTCTCCTTATTACCTCTCTCCTCTCCTTATTACCTCTCTCCTCTCCTTATTACCTCTGTCCCTCCTCTCCTTATTACCTCTGTCCCTCCTCTCCTTATTACCTCTGTCTCTCCTCTCCTTATTACCTCTGTCTCGCCTCTCCTTATTACCTCTCTCTCCTCTCCTTATTACCTCTCTCTCCTCTCCTTATTACCTCTCTCTCCTCTCCTTATTACCTCTCTCTCCTCTCCTTATTACCTCTGTCTCTCCTCTCCTTATTACCTCTGTCCCTCCTCTCCTTATTACCTCTGTCCCTCCTCTCCTTATTACCTCTGTCCCTCCTCTCCTTATTACCTCTGTCCCTCCTCTCCTTATTACCTCTGTCTCTCCTCTCCTTATTACCTCTGTCTCTCCTCTCCTTATTACCTCTGTCCCTCCTCTCCTTATTACCTCTGTCCCTTGTCACGAACCGGCTCAGAGCCCGTAACAAAAGGGAGACAACGTGGAGATAAGGAGTAACAAAATATATTTATTAAATAAAGTAACCTAAATGCCATTAACAATGGTGTGTGTAATCAGTAATCAGTAGTGTAAGTGAGTGTTTTGGCAGGCATGAATGTGATACTGCGGTGTGTTGAAAGGTGCTAAAGCAAACAACCAAAATGTCACAAAAAACCACAACAAAATCTATAAAGGTGTCTGCATGGAGAGAGTCTCCTCCATGAACGGGGAAGTGGTGCATTTATCCTGGAAGACACCGGGCCCAGGTGTTTCCCATGTATCTGATGACCCTCCCAACTCCGCCCACCGACATCCTAATAAGGAAACAAAAACAAAGAGAGAATACGGCAGACAGAGTGGGAGGGTCGTCACATTCCCCCCCATAAAACCGGGGACCAACAAGGACCCCGGAACAACATACCAGCCTCTGCGTCCCAAATTGATGAGGGATTACGTGCACACTTCTAATTTACCCCAGCCAACCTCCTCAGACCTCAGCAACCTTTGCGCACGGGAAGCACTATTTAAGAGGAAAGAAGAGTCCCCAGACCTCAGCAACCTTAGTGCATAGGAAGCAACATTTAAGAGGAAACACTCCCCAGACCTCAGCAACCTTAGTGCATAGGAAGCAACATTTAAGAGGAAAGACTCCCCAGACCTCAGCAACCTTAGTGCATAGGAAGCAACATTTAAGAGGAAAGAAGAATACAAGACCAGGAGGGAACAGACAGTAAAGACAGAACCAGACAATACAACCATTCAAGAACAGGGCGCACGAGACCACATCAGCTACAAACTCCAACGGAAAGAACAAGGTCCTTAATTTTTTAACAATTCCCAACGATTCATAGCCACTTCCCAACGTAACAGACTACTCATTTCAATCTACCCTGCAATATACCATCGTCAGGACCAGGCACATCTTCCTCCTCATGCACAAATCTAGCATGATAAGAACCGAAGGAAACAACGGTATCAGCCAAAAGAACAGGTTTTACCGTCCTCCGTAGACTCCCACTGTTCAATCTCAGAGGAACGTGCATGATAGGGTTTTAACAAAGTTACATGGCACAGCTGGTGTGCTTTTCTCCGTTCTGGAGTGGCAACTAGGTAATTTTGCTCAGTGTACTGACGCACCACTGTATATGGACCTTGAAACTTAGTCCGAAAAGGAGAACCAACAATTGGCAGCAGAGCAAGAACCTGGTCACCCGGAGAAAACTGACGAGGCTCAGTTCGGCGATCAAATAAGCCCCTCATCCTCTCCTGTGAACATGATAACTTCTCTTTAGCCATTTCACCACTACTCCCCTTTTTTTTGCACGAGGCAAAGGACCCACACAGTCAATGATAAAATACTCAAAAGATTGGCTGAGTACAGGAATAGGAAACAGTGGTACCGGCTTAATAGCTTGATTAGGTTTACCGGTTAATTGACAGGTGTGACAAGTTGATGAAATCAGAGACATCCCTCTTTAAGCTAGGCCAAAAGAAATGTCTTAATATACAATGGTATGTTTTCCTCACACCCATATGTCCAGCAACACCATTGTGAGAAGTTGTCAAAACCAACTCACGAAGCTTTACTGGTACCACAACCTGACTAATCGCCTCCCCCCGAAAACGACTACCATGAGACACCCACTTTCTCATCAGGACATCCTCTTGGAGAAAATAGCCATGGGCGACATCTCCCAACTGTTCCACAGGCACAATTTGGTCACGCAACTCTTCTAATGTGGGGTCAGTCCATTGCGCATTGATTAGATCTGAGTGGGTAACAGATAACGGAATAACAGGGAAAGCAGTGGCATACTTCTTTGTGGTATTCTCATTAGTTGGCACAGTGACCAGTTCGCCACGACTCATAGAACACGCACTGAACATCTCTGGGGAGCTCTGTACACTCTCATCTGGAATTTCAACAACTGACGGCTTTATGGAAACAACTCGAGATGGGAACACGACAGGCCATACACGATCACCAGCCAAGTTATTCCCAAGAATAACGTCAATACCCTCAATAGGCAACGAAGGACGCACCCCCACAACAACCTCACCTTTTACCAGCCCACAATCCAACATCAGTTTATGCAATGGAACTGAAAGAGTGTTCAAACCTATCCCCCTAATTAGAACACTCTTCCCCGAATCAGTCTCAGCTGAAAAGGGTAACACAGACTCCAACACAAACGATTCGGAGGCACCTGTGTCTCTCAAGATCTTCACTGGCACCAATTCCTTACTCCCTAATATAGACACAAAACCTTCCGTAATGAAAGGTAAATAGCCTGGGTGAATATGGACTTTCACCTGCGCCTGAGACCATGTGTCATGAGTGAAATGATGTTGAACATGCGCAGCTACCGCCGTAGGCTTAGATTTAACGTAATCACGCGTACTGAATTTGTCCTTTTCCCTGAGAACCGGACATTCGTTTTTCCAATGACCTGAATCATGACAGTAATGACACTCTTGCCCAAAGTCAGCTTTTCCACGGGAATCAGGCTCAACCCTAGTTGAATTGAACTCTGCCCGTGAACCAAAGTGTCTTGGTGAGCGAAGCCCAAATCTATCCGAACCCCCCCACTCATTCCGAATACGGGGCTCTGCAAAGACACTTTTGTGAGTCAACACATACTCATCCGCCAAAACCGCAGCTTCAGCGACATTCTTTACTTTTCGTTCGTTAATATAAGTGGCAATACGATCAGGGATTGTGTCCTTAAATTGCTCTAACATAATCAGATCACACAGACCTTGGAGAGTCACAACTTCAGAGGCAGAACACCATCGATTAAACTGTAAAGATAATTGCCGCGCAAACTCAACATGAGTCTGTTTATCATCTTTTTTTAAATTTCTAAATCGTTGGCGGTAAGCCTCAGGGACCAATTCATAAATTTGTAACAGCCGTTTTAACCTTATCATAACTGGCACTGTCGTGTACACTAAGAGCTGAATATGCTTCCTGCGCTTTACCAGTCAGCACACACTGCAACATTAAGGTGCGGTCAGAATCAGGCCAACTCCTAGCGTCCGCAACACGCTCAAACAACGAAAAGAATGTCTCAGGGTCCTTTTCATTAAACTGAGGCAATAACCGTAAGTTCCCAACAATATCAAATGTGTCCGGGGCACGACCAAAAGAGGAACGACCCCTAGGTAAATCTGGGTCACCTTCCCAGAACAAACTCTCCCCTGAAATCTTTCCTTCCCTAACCAACTCTATCCGTTCTTGTTGCAACTTGATTTTAGCATGCTCCATATCTAATTCCTTTTCATACTTTACACGATCATACTCTAGCTTCTCACGATCATACTCTATCTTCTCACGATCATGCTCTATCTTCTCACGATCATGCTGCCGATCATACTCTAGCTTCTCACGATCATACTGCTGCTGTAACAGAAGCAGTTCTTTCTGCTGTTCAAAAAGAAGACTACTAGGACTAACCGATGGAATGGCCATTGTAACATTACGGGGAGATGACTCCTCAGCAGAAGCTGGCCCAGTGGTAACTTCAAGAATACCACTCTCCATCAGATTGGCCTTCAATATCAACCTAATAGAATTCTTTAGACGTTTATCACTAATTTCAACCTTGTAGTATTCGGCGATTTTCAACAGCTGTTCTTTAGTACCTAATTCTAACAATTCCTCTGATGGAAAGCGAATGAACTCCTCTACAAAAGACGCCATAATTACAAAAAAAAATTCTCACTCTTCCCCTCTGCTGAGCACACCAGACCACCACCCAAGAAATGACAATCACGCTGAGTACCACAGAAGAGAGATGAGATACGGAGCTTCCCCAAAACCTACATTAACTCAACCCTAGTCTTCGTGCGGATTTGCGGTGGGTATTTACGCACTGTAGCCCGCTGGCAAGGAAATAAACCCCCCAGCACGCTGGCAGATTACACCAAGCCACGGATGTGCCCCCGAGACAACTGCTCAGTCCACAGACACCACACAAAAATAACAAACATTAACCATGCCCAACATATTCCCAAAAGGAAACACGTCGCTAAGCCTATCAGGGGTAAAAGGCTATAGCTCCAGGTAGCAAGTTCCACTACCCTACCCAAATCTCCCACTGAGGTACACAGCCGATTACTCACCTCAGACCGATGTCCCAACAGAAAGTAGAACAAGAGTTTCCAGGCTGGGCAGGGCCCTGGAAACTAACCAATGTACTCTCTCCAAAACAGCACACAAACCAAACAACAAAGGCATCCAATACTGGGCCTATCAAACTCAAACAAAATATGCAAACCAAACACCTACCTCCACGTTCTCCCAAACCAATATGTTCAAAGATCCCGGACGAGCCCCCACTTGTCACGAACCGGCTCAGAGCCCGTAACAAAAGGGAGACAACGTGGAGATAAGGAGTAACAAAATATATTTATTAATTAAAGTAACCTAAATGCCATTAACAATGGTGTGTGTAATCAGTAATCAGTAGTGTAAGTGAGTGTTTTGGCAGGCATGAATGTGATACTGCGGTGTGTTGAAAGGTGCTAAAGCAAACAACCAAAATGTCACAAAAAACCACAACAAAATCTATAAAGGTGTCTGCATGGAGAGTCTCCTCCATGAACGGGGAAGTGGTGCATTTATCCTGGAAGACACCGGGCCCAGGTGTTTCCCATGTATCTGATGACCCTCCCAACTCCGCCCACCGACATCCTAATAAGGAAACAAAAACAAAGAGAGAATACGGCAGACAGAGTGGGAGGGTCGTCACACCCTCCTCTTCTTATTACCTCTGTCTCTCCTCTCCTTATTACCTCTGTCTCTCCTCTCCTTATTACCTCTGTCCCTCCTCTCCTTATTACCTCTGTCCCTCCTCTCCTTATTACCTCTGTCCCTCCTCTCCTTATTACCTCTGTCCCTCCTCTCCTTATTCCCTCTGTCTCTCCTCTCCTTATTACCTCTGTCCCTCCTCTCCTTATTACCTCTGTCCCTCCTCTCCTTATTACCTCTGTCTCTCCTCTCCTTATTACCTCTGTCCCTCCTCTCCTTATTACCTCTGTCCCTCCTCTCCTTATTACCTCTGTCCCTCCTCTCCTTATTACCTCTGTCTCTCCTCTCCTTATTCCCTCTGTCTCTCCTCTCCTTATTACCTCTGTCTCTCTTCTCCTTATTACCTCTGTCCCTCTTCTCCTTATTACCTCTGTCCCTCCTCTCCTTATTACCTCTGTCTCTCCTCTCCTTATTACCTCTGTCTCTCCTCTCCTTATTACCTATGTCTCTCCTCTCCTTATTACCTCTGTCTCTCCTCTCCTTATTACCTCTGTCCCTCCTCTCCTTATTACCTCTGTCCCTCCTCTCCTTATTACCTCTGTCCCTCCTCTCCTTATTACCTCTGTCCCTCCTCTCCTTATTACCTCTGTCTCTCCTCTCCTTATTACCTCTGTCTCTCCTCTCCTTATTACCTCTGTCCCTCCTCTCCTTATTACCTCTGTCCCTCCTCTCCTTATTACCTCTGTCCCTCCTCTCCATATTACCTCTGTCTCTCCTCTCCTTATTACCTCTGTCCCTCCTCTCCTTATTACCTCTGTCCCTCCTCTCCTTATTACCTCTGTCTCTCCTCTCCTTATTACCTCTGTCTCTCCTCTCCTTATTACCTCTGTCCCTCCTCTCCTTATTACCTCTGTCCCTCCTCTCCTTATTACCTCTGTCCCTCCTCTCCTTATTACCTCTGTCTCTCCTCTCCTTATTACCTCTGTCCCTCCTCTCCTTATTACCTCTGTCTCTCCTCTCCTTATTACCTCTGTCTCTCCTCTCCTTATTACCTCTGTCCCTCCTCTCCTTATTACCTCTGTCCCTCCTCTTCTTATTACCTCTGTCTCTCCTCTCCTTATTACCTCTGTCCCTCCTCTCCATATTACCTCTGTCCCTCCTCTCCTTATTACCTCTGTCCCTCCTCTCCTTATTACCTCTGTCTCTCCTCTCCTTATTACCTCTGTCCCTCCTCTCCTTATTACCTCTGTCCCTCCTCTCCTTATTACCTCTGTCTCTCCTCTCCTTATTACCTCTGTCCCTCCTCTCCGTATTCCCTCTGTCCCTCCTCTCCTTATTACCTCTGTCTCTCCTCTCCTTATTACCTCTGTCTCTCCTCTCCTTATTACCTCTGTCTCTCCTCTCCTTATTACCTCTGTCTCTCCTCTCCATATTACCTCTGTCCCTCCTCTCCTTATTACCTCTGTCTCTCCTCTCCTTATTACCTCTGTCCCTCCTCTCCGTATTCCCTCTGTCCCTCCTCTCCTTATTACCTCTGTCTCTCCTCTCCTTATTACCTCTGTCTCTCCTCTCCTTATTACCTCTGTCTCTCCTCTCCTTATTACCTCTGTCTCTCCTCTCCTTATTACCTCTGTCTCTCCTCTCCTTATTACCTCTGTCTCTCCTCTCCTTATTACCTCTGTCCCTCCTCTCCGTATTCCATCTGTCTCTCCTCTCCTTATTACCTCTGTCCCTCCTCTCTTTAGTTTAGTTTCTCTTTAGTGTTTGTTTTCCTGATGTATGTCAAACACAGTCACTGTACCACTATCTGCCTTTAGTAACAACAAACACATGCAGAAAGTTAGGGTTCTGTGTCTAAGTAAGAGTTTGAGGGCCGGTTTCCTGGACACAGTTTAATCATGTTCAATGGAGATTCACCGTTGAAAGGGCTTCTAAATCCGGTTTCCGGGAAACCGGCCCTGAGTTTTTTCAGATTTGACCATTCATATAATTTCTATTCATCAAGTTTATCAATACGGTTCTATTCATATAGCTCATGTTTTTATTAAGACTTCATCATGACTGACTGTTTAATCCATGCCTGGAGGTATGACACATAAATGGCCTTATATTCATATTGTATAGTTTGTGAAATGGAGGCAACTGCTATTGAAAATGTAAATTCCTCAGAGCAGGGGTGTCAAACTCATTCCATGAAGGGCCTAGTGTCTGCAGGTTTTAGTGTCTCCAGGTGTGAGGAGTTCCTTACTAATTAGTGACCTTAATTCATCAATCAAGGACAGGGGAGGAGCGAAAACACACAGACACTAAGCTCTCCGTGGACTGAGTTTGACACCTGTGCCTTAGATCATAGTGGTCTGGCTGGTACTGTACATTGTAAAGTTGAAGGCATAGGCTACCTCAGACAGTGAAGAGAACCGAGAATCTAATCACTAATCAGGTTTGTCAGGATAATTATTGAAATCTTGTTTCCTGCCGTCTATATAGGACAGTACAGTACTGTAATTGCAGCTGAACCCTGAGGGGGGGGTGTGTGTGTGTGTGTGTGTGTGTGTGTGTGTGTGTGTGTGTGTGTGTGTGTGTGTGTGTGTGTGTGTGTGTGTGTGTGTGTGTGTGTGTGTGTGTGTGTGTGTGTGTGTGTGTGTGTGTGTGTGTGTGTGTGTGTGTGTGTGTGTGTGTTTTGGAGTGAGCAGGCAGTGTATGGGGTTAGTGGAGGACACATGCTGCTGGGAGTGCACGAATGGTAAAGGTTCCTTGGGTCGTGGCTGTGCTGCCTCACAGGCGGATGTTTATGCAACTTCTTTCCCATCAGCCAATCAAATTCAAGTTGCAGATGGAGGGACAGCAAGAACCATTTTTAAATCTTTCATGCAGTGAGTGGTGCCTAACTGATGCAACTGAAAAAAGGTAAGCACATTGTATCCAAAAACACTGAAATATCTACGCTATTTGCAAGGACTATTTCCCATGTAGATTAGCTAGCAGCTTTGCAGGTTAGTCATTTTGTCAAATGATCTAAAATAGCCAACCATATGCAACTAGCTAGCTGGCTAGTTGTCTACATCAGTGGTCAATACGTTTTTTTGCATCGAGATCACTTTCTTAGTTAAAATGAAAACCGAGATCTACCGTTCAGATTATATATATATTCTTTTACATTACTTAAAAAACACAAGGCTTTGCAACATTAACCTATTAGAAACAGTTCTTTAGTAATGAGGTTTGTGCAGTAGGCTATAGGCCCAAAACATTATCACCGCATATTGGCTTTGTTTGAATTGCCCTGCCCAATTCATTGTTGTTCTTCTCAGACCATTTGATGTATTACTTGTGAGGCACAGCTGAGTGAACATACATTTTTATAATTAGCTTTTTTTATTTTACTGGGCTGATGGAGCCTGCATCGGATGGTCCGTCTCAGCGGAGGGAAAGGGCAGCAGACTCAGGGTCCGACTCTCAACGCCCCTTCGCCCTCCCGGTCCTCCGCTGACTCTGACCAAAAAGGGACACAGTCTTCCAGCTGATGGCCAAATTTAATAACAACAACGTCTATAGATAGACTTTCCTCCTCATTCATTACTGCTGCAGTGCTGGTTGTAGTCATTCATTACTGCTGCAGTGCTGGTTGTAGTCATTCATTACTGCTGCAGTGCTGGTTGTACTCATTCATTACTGCTGCAGTGCTTGTTGTAGTCATTCATTACGGCTGCAGTGCTGGTTGTAGTCATTCATTACTGCTGCAGTGCTTGTTGTAGTCATTCATTACGGCTGCAGTGCTGGTTGTAGTCATTCATTACTGCTGCAGTGCTTGTTGTAGTCATTCATTACTGCTGCAGTGCTTGTTGTACTCATTCATTACTGCTGCAGTGCTTGTTGTAGTCATTCATTACTGCTGCAGTGCTTGTTGTAGTCATTCATTACTGCTGCAGTGCTGGTTGTAGTCGTTCATTACTGCTGCAGTGCTGGTTGTACTCATTCATTACTGCTGCAGTGCTTGTTGTAGTCATTCATTACTGCTGCAGTGCTTGTTGTAGTCATTCATTACTGCTGCAGTGCTTGTTGTAGTCATTCATTACTGCTGCAGTGCTGGTTGTAGTCGTTCATTACTGCTGCAGTGCTTGTTGTAGTCATTCATTACTGCTGCAGTGCTGGTTGTAGTCGTTCATTACTGCTGCAGTGCTTGTTGTAGTCATTCATTACTGCTGCAGTGCTGGTTGTAGTCATTCATTACTGCTGCAGTGCTTGTTGTACTCATTCATTACTGCTGCAGTGCTTGTTGTAGTCATTCATTACTGCTGCAGTGCTGGTTGTACTCATTCATTACTGCTGCAGTGCTGGTTGTACTCATTCATTACTGCTGCAGTGCTTGTTGTACTCATTCATTACTGCTGCAGTGCTGGTTGTAGTCATTCATTACTGCTGCAGTGCTTGTTGTAGTCATTCATTACTGCTGCAGTGCTGGTTGTAGTCATTCATTACTGCTGCAGTGCTGGTTGTAGTCATTCATTACTGCTGCAGTGCTGGTTGTAGTCATTCATTACTGCTGCAGTGCTTGTTGTAGTCATTCATTACTGCTGCAGTGCTTGTTGTAGTCATTCATTACTGCTGCAGTGCTGGTTGTAGTCATTCATTACTGCTGCAGTGCTTGTTGTAGTCATTCATTACTGCTGCAGTGCTTGTTGTAGTCATTCATTACTGCTGCAGTGCTGGTTGTAGTCATTCATTACTGCTGCAGTGCTTGTTGTAGTCATTCATTACTGCTGCAGTGCTTGTTGTAGTCATTCATTACTGCTGCAGTGCTTGTTGTACTCATTCATTACTGCTGCAGTGCTTGTTGTACTCATTCATTACTGCTGCAGTGCTTGTTGTACTCATTCATTACTGCTGCAGTGCTTGTTGTACTCATTCATTACTGCTGCAGTGCTTGTTGTACTCATTCATTACTGCTGCAGTGCTTGTTGTACTCATTCATTACTGCTGCAGTGCTTGTTGTAGTCATTCATTACTGCTGCAGTGCTTGTTGTAGTCATTCATTACTGCTGCAGTGCTTGTTGTAGTCATTCATTACTGCTGCAGTGCTTGTTGTAGTCATTCATTACTGCTGCAGTGCTTGTTGTACTCATTCATTACTGCTGCAGTGCTTGTTGTACTCATTCATTACTGCTGCAGTGCTTGTTGTACTCATTCATTACTGCTGCAGTGCTTGTTGTACTCATTCATTACTGCTGCAGTGCTTGTTGTACTCATTCATTACTGCTGCAGTGCTTGTTGTACTCATTCATTACTGCTGCAGTGCTGGTTGTACTCATTCATTACTGCTGCAGTGCTGGTTGTACTCATTCATTACTGCTGCAGTGCTTGTTGTACTCATTCATTACTGCTGCAGTGCTTGTTGTAGTCATTCATTACTGCTGCAGTGCTTGTTGTAGTCATTCATTACTGCTGCAGTGCTGGTTGTAGTCATTCATTACTGCTGCACTGCTTGTTGTAGTCATTCATTACTGCTGCAGTGCTGGTTGTAGTCATTCATTACTGCTGCAGTGCTGGTTGTAGTCATTCATTACTGCTGCAGTGCTTGTTGTAGTCATTCATTACTGCTGCAGTGCTTGTTGTAGTCATTCATTACTGCTGCAGTGCTGGTTGTAGTCATTCATTACTGCTGCAGTGCTGGATGTAGTCATTCATTACTGCTGCAGTGCTGGTTGTAGTCATTCATTACTGCTGCAGTGCTGGTTGTAGTCATTCATTACTGCTGCAGTGCTGGTTGTAGTCATTCATTACTGCTGCAGTGCTTGGTGTAGTCATTCATTACTGCTGCAGTGCTGGTTGTAGCGCTGAGTGGAAGTAGGGAGATGTCTTAAAAAAAATCTTAATAAAAATGTTGAATACAAAGTGTTGACAGTGCTGAGCGAGAACTTAAACATGAAGTCACTCATTAAAACAGCAGCTCTTTACTGTATTCGTTGACAGTCTCTCTCTAGTTATGGTTTTAAACGTTTAGAAACAGTATCAACTTTGTTGTAGCTTTCATTTACGTCTTTACTGCAGATACTGTAGTCTGAGCCATCCGATTGACCAGCGGTAGGCTCATAGTGCACTTGATTAGCTCCCCCCAGGCCCGTCGCGAAGTTTGAAGCACTTCATATGTCTGAATTTACAAAATTGGAACCCGTCGCATATCCTGTGCAAGAGTGGAAGAAATAAAAAATAAAATAGGAACGCCAGGCTTATCGTTTGGTTTTTACAATTTTGCCGATCGACTAGGAATGCCTTGGAGATCGACCGGTCTACATAATGCAGCTAGTATAGTTACAGCTGTTGCAAACTGCTTAGCTACCTATTTTCTCTGAAGCAATTAGCTAATCGCAAGCTGTAATTTAGCTGGCTTGCATCTAATTAACACAATGCGTGCTCCTCCCAGGCTTGTCAGTCTACTTAGAGGTCTTAAAGGCTGGTGGGTCTCAATGCCAGCGGTTTCACCCACAGCCTCCGAGTCTGGTTTATGTGCAAGGCTTCTCGGAGGCTGATCAGAGTAAATAGGCATATTGAAGGATCCTCCAGGGCTGGTCAGTGTAAATAGGGGCCTCGGAGGCTGGTCGATAATAAAGGATCCTCCAGGGCTGGTCAGTGTAAATAGGGGCCTCGTAGGCTGGTCGATAATAAAGGATCCTCCAGGGCTGGTCAGTGTAAATAGGGGCCTCGGAGGCTGGTCGATAATAAAGGATCCTCCAGGGCTGGTCAGTGTAAATAGGGGCCTCGAAGGCTGGTCGATAATAAAGGATCCTCCAGGGCTGGTCAGTGTAAATAGGGGCCTCGGAGGCTGGTCTATAATAAAGGCTCTTTGCAGGCTAGTCAAGAGTCCTCGCAGGCTGAGTAAATAAAGGCCTGTACAAGCTGGTCTATACGTAAATGATCAGACTTCTCATTGCTCATTGTAATAGTTAAAAAATACACTGAAATAGGGACGTTTTTAAAACTAGTTTTGTGATTTTTATACGCTTATGTTAAGCTCTATATGCAGTGTGCATATGCATTATGTTAAGCTCTATATGCAGTGTGCATATGCATTATGTTAAGCTCTATATGCAGTGTGCATATGCATTATGTTAAGCTCTATATGCAGTGTGCATATGCATTATGTTAAGCTCTATATGCAGTGTGCATATGCATCAATTGCAGCACTGAAAATGTTATTAGGACTTGGATAGTTTATAATTTCATGTGGGTCTTTCCTTTTATATTTAAGTGTGGTGTTTTAATAATACTTCCTGTATTTTTAAGGGAAGGAGAAGACGAGGGCTAAAAGAAAAGGGTTCTGGTGTAGAGAGTCTTAGTGTTTATGTTTGTTGGTTATGTTATATTGAAGAGTTTATTTCCAAAACGCTATATCCAGACATTTTTTAAATGTCTGTTTTTTCATCAGAAATGATTGCGTATATGGTATCTTCATGTGTGTAAAATATTACTGTTCTCAGATGTTTCATTCATAGATTTGATATTTGAGTGGTTTTTTTTGTTGCTAACCCGCGATATATCCATTGTTTAGCTGGAATGGAATCTCTGTATCCTGTCTATTTGACGGTGATATGTGGTTGTCTCACTTAGCTATCTTAAGATGAATGCACTTTACTGTATGTTGCTCTGGATAAGAGCATCTGCTAAATTACTAAAATGTCAAATGTAAATGTTTTACATAGATAACTCATATTACTGTATTAAAACATTTTTCAAATATTCATTTCACAAATGTATAATTTGTACAGTTCTTTATAAAAAATGTATTGACTGTATAAAACCTAGCAGTACTAGTTATTTCTCTGAGTTTAAAAAAACATGATCATTTGTCCCTCTGAAATGAAACCACATTTTAAATTAGATTTTTAACAAATACATCTTTGTCATTGAACAACCCCATTCCATAATTAGATAGTGAAAAAATGCACTAATCTCTTTCATAACATAACATTTGGAATGAAACTTCATATTTTCAGGGAGTTCCTTACTAAAGTAGTCAATCTTTCTGTTTTTGTTTATTTATATTGCGATATGTACTGAAATTGTAGTTCATTTTCAAAAAATTCAAATAATTTGTTACATAAATAGACATATTTTTATAAACCGTCAGACTTTTTTTTTCTCCAATGTTTTTATTTTATTATATTTATAGTATGTGCACCAGGGTGTGGGTCAATTCAAATAAAATTTGAAATTCCAATTAAATCCTTGAATTCACTCATGAAGTGGAGAATTTACTTTGAATAATATTTGAATTAAAAACATAACGTATTGGAATTGTGAAAACATTTAATCTTTTGGATTTTAATTGAATTGGGATTCAATATTTGTACATTTCCCAGTTAATGGAATGAATGTACATAGTATCACACATTTACTGTAGGATTTGTTTTTAATCATTTCAACCTGCCTTCCTATATTTCTGGTATAGCTTTCTGAACAGCCTCAGGGAATTGAATTGGAATTTGTGGTATTGTTGGGGATAATATTGAGTTCTTGGAATTTACTTTACATTGGAATTCCAAGGAATTGAATTAACTCTGAATTCAAAGACTGACTTGGAATTTTAATTGAATAAGTGGAATTTACAAAGGAAGATAATTTAATTATAATTGAATTTGTGGAATTGACCCTATCCCTGATGCGCACATACCAATAATGGTACTTGACTCTGAACCAAATAGTCAATATACTGTACAGGTATTATCAATTGTTACACATACATTTGTATGTATCTCATTTGAGTATAGAGCACTATCAAATAAAGAAGCACCTTTTTGTCTCTTACAATGCCAGCAAATGGTAATAAGTCAAACAATTATTTTCTAGACACCTCCTGGACAGGATGCTAGTCTTTCACAGGGCCTTAGACACCTCCTGGACAGAATTCTAGTCTTTCACAGGGCCTTAGACACCTCCTGGACAGAATGCTAGTCTTTCACAGGGCCTTAGACACCTCCTGGACAGGATGCTAGTCTTTCACAGGGCCTTACCCTCAGTCATTCTCCTTAATGCTAAGTGCCAAGCAGAGACACATACTCTTTTGGTACGACTCGGTTGAGGGTTTGAACTCCCATCCTTTCAGGGCAGACACTCTAATCACAAGGCCACTGAGTTGGTAATGTGTTGTATGTGGCAAATAATAACTTTAGGGAAGGGAAAGGGGGATACCTAGTCAGTTGTACAACTGAAAGCATTCAACTGAAATGTGTCTTGCGCATTTAACCCAACCCCTCTGAATCAGAGAGGTGAGGGGGGCGGCCTTAATCGTCATCCACGTCTTCAGCGCCCGGGGAACAGTGGGTTAACTGCCTTGCTCAGGTCAGCTCAGGGATTCAATCCAGCAACCTTTCGGTTACTGGCCCAATGCTCTAACCACTAGGCTACCTACAAATATCTCTGACTTTACTCGGTTTCTGAGGACTAAGTTAAAATAAGGTAATACGGCCTGAAAACGGAATGTGCATACGACTGTCAGAAGACCTGTTTATACCTGCCGTTAGCATGCGTCCTTCGTCCTGATCTTGACCCGATCTTGTCTGTTTACAATTAGATCTGATTTTTAAACTTGGCTAAAAATGTGGGCACAATCCGAATGTGGACAAGATCAGGACAAAGGGCGCAGGTTAGAACCAGGTATAAACAGGGCTTGAGTGTCCATGCGCCAGTCTTGAAGGCCTTACTGGCTGTAGTCTTCTCAGAGGACTGGCTGTTACCAAAATCGCAAGGTATGTGTAGATAACTGACTCCCGCTGTCACAAAGTAAACAGTGGTGAAGACTTTATTCAGTTCTGCATAGCTCTCTGCCTGTGTAAGTGTGTAGCAGGAACATTACCCCGTTTAGAGGAAGAGGAGACTTAGGGCCTTTCTCAATTGTTAGGAACTCGATTCCTCACGTCCTCTCCTCCGTCCTCAAACCGGACTGAGGCCCAGCTGGTACATAGGAAGGGTGGCTTGGTCCAGAGAGAATGTATGTTGAGGATGTACTTTGAATACATTATCTGTCAGAAAGTGGTGACTACATGTACCACACAAAAAAACAACAATTAAAACTAAATGCTCCCAAGTTCATCGTTGGGAGCATTTAATTTCAACATATACATTTAAACATATACATCTCCCTTGTCCTTCAACTGAAGCCATATGTTGCTGCATAAATTATTCTCTGTTCACACTATGGACACTTGTTGGATCCCTTGGTCAAGTTCGTTGTACCTTTAAGACCTCGAAGTAGACAGACAAGCCTGGGAGGAGCCTGAATTCAATAGCCAGCTAAGTTACAGCTTGCGATTTAGCTAATGGCTTCAGAGAAAATGGGTACCTAAGCAGTTTGTTAGATTAAAAAACGTTAGCCAAATAGCCAGCCATATGCAACAAGCTAGCTACAGTATCTAGCAAGCTACAGTAAGTTAGCTCATTTGAAAAAATAACTAACCAGCAAAGCAGCAAGCTAATCTATATCAGTCGGTATACATTGGAAATAGTCTTTGAAAATACAGGTAGTCTTGATATTTCAGTATTTTGGGATACAATGTGCTTACATTTTTTCAGTTGCATCAGTTAGGTACCACTCACTGCATGAAAGATTTAAAAATGGTTCTTGCTGTCCCTCCATCTGCAACTTGAATTTGATTGGCTGATGGGAAAGAAGTTGCATAAACATCAGCCTGTGAGGCAGCACAGCCACGACCCAAGGAACCTTTACCATTCGTGCACTGGGAGTGGACAGTTGTCCAGGGCTACCACACACACACACACACACACACACACACACACACACACACACACACACACACACACACACACACACACACTCACACTCACACTCACACTCACACTCAGTCCCTCCAGGACCACTGAGGAACCAAGACAGCTGAGAGACACACACACACACACACACACACACACACACACACACACACACACACACACACACACACACACACACACACACACACACACACACACACACAGAGCATCACTCTCACAGAGCCAGCTGTGTGAGGCCCAGCTGGTCCTCCAAGTGGACCTCTACAGGCTGCCCTTTGGAGAACGATACAAATGGAGGGAGAAGGGAGGGGGTATTGGTGGGGGGGTTGGTGTCTGGATAAAGCAGATGGTCCAACAGTCAACAATGTAACACCATGACCATTTGTAGTGACTCTAGTTCATGTTCCAGTATTACACACTGTGTTACAGCTGTGTCTCAGTCACAGGGGCCGGGGACTGTGGTGGTCAGGTGTCCCTGAGACATAGCATGTTTATTATTAGGGGAACAACTTCTTATCGAGTGTTTAGCAGCATGATGCTTCATCTGTCAACTTCACAGAGGGAGAGTGTGCCTTAGTGAAGGGCTATGGTTAGTATTGTTTGTGTGTGTTAGAGTGGGGCGGTATCCACATTTTCATATCGTCTTACCATCTTTCTCTCATGGGATTTACGGTATTACCGTCTTAGTACACAAAGGGGCGCTAAAGACACAAAAAGCGTGTATTACCAGAATGCTCACAACATTAGCACAAACTAATAGGGAATTTTAGAGGCTGCTAGCTAAGTATGCTAACAAGTGCAAACGAAAAGAAAGACTGGCAATCCAGCTCATAAAGTTATACTTGGCTGGCTGTGTGATTCTCATTTCCTATATATGTAGATATGTTTCTTGATTTAAGCTTCTGTGGTAAAACCTAAAATATTGTATTGCAATTGTAGGTAGTATATAGGTAGTAGCTACCGAATGTCATGTTTGGTGATTCTGGACATTTACAAGTGAATGTGAACGAGAGATATTGTGCAAATGAACAAAGTTTTGACACATACTTGTCTGAAGGAAGAACGGTACTGGCTCTGGAGCAGCATGTGTACATGCTGTGTCTGGGTGGAGTCTGGAGTCGCTAGGCCAAAGGGCCTGTCTGCTTTGCTCGGAGAAGATGGGGGAGGAGCAGACGGGCCAAGAACAGAGAAGATAAAAAATAAACGCAAGGAAATCAACATTGCAGGTGTAAAGATAACTGATCCAAAGTTCTTTGACTTCTCGAACAAGGCAGAAAGTTAACAATATTTGATGCAGCCATTTCCAGTACTAGCAAGTTAAAACAAATACACTGCTGGACTCAACAGCTCCTGCTTTGTCCCGTTATTTACAAACAAACGCGTGACTGGCTCAACTGTTCTGGGGAACTAGTGTAAGCTTTATAATGTAAAATAATGTGTGACAGGTAAAATTAAGAATGCAATCTGCTTTATCTCCTAATGTATTGCACAAGTTCACTGCAGGTATTTACTTAAAAAGTAGCTACAAATATTAAAATGTATTGAAAAACTTCAAATAGTTTTGACAGTATTGAAAAAAACATCCCGTGGCTTTTTCCAAATACCTCAGTATACGGTATACCGCCCAAGCCTAGTGTGTGTGTGTGTGTGTGTGTGTGTGTGTGTGTGTGTGTGTGTGTGTGTGTGTGTGTGTGTGTGTGTGTGGTGTGTGTGTGTGTGAAGGGTCCACAGCATGATACCACAGCTGTGAGGGGAAAGGACAGATCTCATATTTTTCTCTTTAGGTTCTGCATGAGTTTCTCCACAGTTTCATTATTCCATCTTTGCCTAGAAGATTGGTTAAGTTTACACTAGAAATGTGTTTGATTAACTTTAGGCAAGTGAGAGGCAGAATGAGGTAATGTGATATTGGAGAAAAGGATAAACAAAATCACTAAATATAAAAACAGCAGTGTAATCCCTCTGATTCATAATCAATGTGTATAATGTATTAAAAAGGGGGATCGTGGTGGTGGAGGACTTTTACTTTGGTTGTTAGTCAATCCCTGAATAGCTGGGGAAGATTTGCCTCCATGTTTTCAAAACATGTGATATATTTTCCTTCTGTTTTTCTGACAGCTGTATGGCTCCTGCCCAAACCTGGAATCTACACACACACACACCGCGCATGTACACACAGGCACTCACATGCATGCATACACACACGTACTCTGAGAGAGAGACACGTGCGCACACACACACACACACACACACACACACACACACACACACACACGCAAACACCAGATTACTCCATGGCCTCATAGACCAATTTTGGTTTGGCCCAAGCCATGACACATAGAGCCCAGCATCCAGTTGGCAAAGATGGATGGGCCTGGTCTCTTTCATCCTCCTCCTCTCTCTCTCTCTCACTCTTACTCACTTTCTCTCTCTCATCCTCCTCTCTCTCCTTCTCTCTCTCTCTCTCTCTCTCTCTCTCTCTCTCTCTCTCTCTCTCTCTCTCTCTCTCTCTCTCTCTCTCATCCTCCTCTCTTTATCTCTCTGTTTCTCTCATCCTCCTCTCTCTCATCCTCCTCTCTCTCTCCCATCCTCCTCTCCCTCTCTCGCTCTCCTTTTCTGTCTCTCTCTTTCTCTCTCTCTTTTCAGCTTGCTGTCAATATCATATGCTGATAACTGGCATCCTAGTGGGTGTATTGTTCTGAATGAATTCTGTTGGACATCATCATAGAACGTCCGTTAAACTAGCCTGGGGAAAAAAACATTTAGTCCTTAGGTTTGGATAGGTCAGCTTTGACCAGCCCTTCTCACCAGACAGTAGGGTCGGCCTCCACCCGACTGACCAATCATAAATAAGGAACTATGACCTCCTGACTAATCAGAAATGAGCGACTATGACATTCATATCTGGACTAGATTCCAAGAGTTCCAGATGCCTCCAAAAAGGTCAGCTGTTGAAGACCAGCCTCCGTGTCCCCAGTTAGAGAGAGTGTGTGTGTGTGTGTGTGTGTGTGTGTGTGTGTGTGTGTGTGTGTGTGTGTGTGTGTGTGTGTGTGTGTGTGTGTGTGTGTGTGTGTGTGTGTGTGTGTGTGTGTGTGTGTGTGTGTGTGTGTGTGTGCGTGCTTCGGAGGGGGATAACACCCTGGCCTTTCCTCTTGGTTCCATGTAGGGACTGAGGTTTGAGAGATTGAACCTGGTTCACTGAATCTCCCTCCCAATAAACCACTGAATCTTCCTCCCAATAAACCCACTGAATCTCCCTCCCAATAAACCACTGAATCTCCCTCCTAATAAACCACTGAATCTCCCTCCCAATAAACCCACTGAATCTCCCTCCCAATAAACCACTGAATCTCCCTCCTAATAAACCACTGAATCTCCCTCCCAATAAACCCACTGAATCTCCCTCCCAATAAACCACTGAATCTCCCTCCCAATAAACCACTGAATCTTCCTCCCAATAAACCCACTGAATCTCCCTCCCAATAAACCACTGAATCTCCCTCCTAATAAACCACTGAATTTCCCTCCCAATTAACCCACTGAATCTCCCTCCCAATAAACCACTGAATCTCCCTCCTAATAAACCACTGAATCTCCCTCCCAATAAACCCACTGAATCTCCCTCCCAATAAACCACTGAATCTCCCTCCTAATAAACCACTGAATCTCCCTCCTAATAAACCACTGAATCTCCCTCCCAATAAACCACTGAATCTCCCTCCTAATAAACCACTGAATCTCCCTCCTAATAAACCCACTGAATCTCCCTCCTAATAAACCACTGAATCTCCCTCCTAATAAACCCACTGAATCTCCCTCCTAATAAACCCACTGAATCTCCCTCCTACTAAACCCACTGAATCTCCCTCCTAATAAACCCACTGAATCTCCCTCCCAATAAACCCACTGAATCTCCCTCCCAATAAACCACTGAATCTCCCTCCTAATAATCCGCTGAATCTCCCTCCTAATAAACCACTGAATCTCCCTCCTAATAAACCAATGAATCTCCCTCCTAATAAACCACTGAATCTCCCTCCCAATAAACCAGTGCTATTCAAAGCCAGGGTTGCAACCCCTAATGGGAGTAAGAAAGATCATTAGAAAAATATAACTTTATTGATTAAATACATGTATTTATTGGTTCTCTTAATAAGATAAAATGTAATGAAAATGTAATGAATTTAAGGTTATTTGTTGATGTTAAAATGTACTGATTTGAAGGTTGGTTGTTTCATTCGATTTGGGGTGGGATGGGAGAAACTTGTGGTCCACGCTGAAAAAGTTTTAATACCACTGCAATACACCCAATACCCAAATTGTAAAATGTACTGGTCTGGAGTCTGCACATAATGTAGTGACTCTCTGTCATGACATAACCCATGTCTGGAGCAGCTGACTGGCTGAGCTTAAAGCTAGCTCATTATGGATTGTGCCATGACTATGTCATCTGTTATGTCATGGTTATGATAGTGTTATGTAGCTCTTATGACCGAGGGTTCAGTATAGAGTATAACCACAGAGCCTGATATACAGTACAGTAGTAGTGATGTATACCTACTAAGGATTTACCCCAGTGTTTTACCAAAAAGGCCCAGCCTTTTGTGCTTCCACCACAGCCCAGTTCCCGGGGTCTCACTGGGCCATGGACTCTGGACATGCTCTCACTTGGGGCCAAGAGAGGCCATTGGTACTTTTCAGCTCGCATTTACATAACAATGGCTAACTGTGAACATGGGTTAACACACAAAGCAAATGTGTTGATGATGCAGAGGTTGTTGATTCTGCTCTTCGCAAGTCTCCGGTGTCAGCCCTAGCTATGGAAACACTCTATTGCTACATTAACATTATCACTGCAATGAACAAACCCAAAGTGAGTCTGCTGTTGGGTTCCTCTTATGAAGACCCACTGCTCTGGAAGGATGTGCGGGTGTAGTTTATCAGTGTCATATCATCGGTCCTCCTGAGCTACTAGAGCATGGCGCTTGCCATGGGTTCGATTCCCAGAACCACCAATAGGTAAAAATGTATGTACACATGACTAAGTTGCTTTGGATAAAAGGTGTCTGCTAAAATGGTATATATATAATGCTATATATTATAATGGTATAATGGTATATATATATAATGGTATATATTATAATGGTGTATATATATATAATGGTATATATTATAATGGTATAATTCATTATGGTATATATTATAATGGTATATATCATAATGGTATAATTCATTATGGTATATATATAATGGTATATATTATAATGGTATAATTCATTATGGTTGTCACGTTCTGACCATAGTTCTTGTGTGTTTTACTTGTTTTAGTGTTGGTCAGGACGTGAGCTGGGTGGGCATTCTATGTTGTGTGTCTAGTTTGTCTGTTTCTATGTTTGGCCTAATATGGTTCTCAATCTGAGGCAAGTGTTTTGTGTTGTCTCTGATTGGGAATCATATTTAGGTGGCTTGTTTTGTGTTGGGGTATGTGGGTGGTTGTTTCCTGTCTTTGTGTTCGTTTCACCAGAGAGGACTGTTTCGGTTTGTTATTTTTGTAGTGAAAAGTGTTCACGTTATCGTCTTAATTAAATCATGTTGAGCACAAACTACGCTGCGTCTTGGTCCGATCCCTGCTACACCTCCTCTTCTCGTGAAGAGGAGGAAGGCTGCCGTTACAGAACCACCCACCAAACTCGGACCAAGCAGCGTAGTAACGGGAAGCAGCGACAGCAGCAGCAGCGGCCCATTACACAGGATTCTTGGAATTGGGAGGACGAGTTGGATGGAAAAGGACCCTGGGCAGAGCCAGGGGAATATCGCCGCCCCAAAGCTGAGCTGGAGGCAGCGAAAGTGGAGAGGCGGCGTTTTGAGGAGCTAGCTCGGCAGCGTGAGCAGGATCTGGGTTATACCACTTGGGAGGAAATAGACAGGTGGTCGGTCGACCCAGGGAGAGTGCCGGAGCCCGCCTGGGATTCTATGGAGCAATGTGCGGAGGGATACCGGCGAATGAGGTTAGCACGACGGCGCGGTAGGAAGCCCGAGAAGAAACCCCAAAAATTTCTTGGGGGGCGGCTAAAGGGGAGTGTGGCGAAGTCAGGTAGGAGACCTGCGCCAACTTCCCGGGATTACCGTGGAGAGCGAGAGTACGGGCAGACACCGTGTTATGCGGAAGAGCGCACGGTGTCTCCTGTACGTGTCCATAGCCCGGTGCGGTACATCCCAGCTCCATGTATCGGCCAGGCTAGATTGAGCATTGAGCCAGGTGTCATGAAGCCGGCTCAACGCATCTGGTCTCCAGTGCGTCTCCTCGGCCCGGTGTACATGGCACCAGCCTTACGCATGGTGTCCCCGGTTCACCAGCACAGCCCAGTGCGGGTTATTCCACCTCCCCGCACTGGTCGGGCTACGGGGAGCATTCAACCAGGTAAGGTTGGGCAGGCTCGGTGCTCAAGGGAGCCAGTACGCCTTCAGTACGGTCCGGTATATCCGGTGCCACCTCCTCGCTCCAGTCCAGTCAACACCACGCACCAGGCTTCCTGTGCGTCTCCAGAACTCTGTTCCTCCTCCACGCACTCTCCCTGTGGTGCGTGTCTCCAGCCCGGTACCACCAGTTCCGGCACCACGCACCAAGCCTACTGTGCGTATTCAGAGCCCTGTACGCACTGTTGTTTCTCCCCGCACTAGCCTTGAGGTGCGTAGCTACAGCCCGGTACCACCAGTTCCGGCACCACGCACCAGGCCTATAGTGCGCCTTGAGAGTCCAGTGTGCCCTGTTCCTGCTCCCCGCACTCGCCTAGTGGTGCGTGTCTCCAGTCCGGTACCACCAGTTCCGGCACCACGCACCAGGCCTACTGTGCGCCTCAGCAGGTCAGAGTCGGCCGTCTGCCCAGCGCCGCCTGCGCTGCCCGTCTTCCCAGCGCTGCCCGTCTGCCCAGCGCCGTCTGAGCTGCCTGCCTGCCCAGCGCCATCTGAGCTGCCTGTCTGCCCAGCGCCGTCTGAGCTGCCCGCCTGCCCAGCGCCATCTGAGCTGCCTGCCTGCCCAGCGCCATCTGAGCTGCCTGCCTGCCCAGCGCCATCTGAGCTGCCTGCCTGCCCAGCGCCATCTGAGCTGCCTGCCTGCCCAGCGCCATCTGAGCTGCCTGCCTGCCCAGCGCCATCTGAGCTGCCTGCCTGCCCAGCGCCATCTGAGCCCTCTGTCTGCCCAGCGCCATCTGAGCCGCCCGTCTGTCCCGAGCCGTCAGAGCCGCCCGTCTGTCCCGAGCCGTCAGAGCCGCCCGTCTGTCCCGAGCCATTAGAGCCGTCCGTCAGTCAGGAGCCGCTAGAGCCGTCCGTCAGTCAGGAGCCGCCAGAGCTGCCCGCCAGTCAGGAGCTGCGAGAGCCGCCAGCCAGTCAGGAGCTGCTAGAGCCGCCCGCCAGTCAGGAGCTGCTAGAGCCGCCCCGCCAGTCAGGAGCTGATAGAGCCGCCCGCCAGTCAGGAGCTGCCGGAGCCGCCCGCCAGTCAGGAGCGATCCAGAGTCGCCCGCCAGTCATGAGCTGCCCGCCAGTCATGAGCTGCCCTCCAGTCATGAGCTGCCCTCCAGTCATGAGCTGCCCTCCAGTCATGAGCTGCCATTCAGTCCGGCGCTGCCATTCAGTCCGGCGCTGCCATTCAGTCCGGAGCTGCCATTCAGTCCGGAGCTGCCATTAGTCCGGAGCTGCCCTTCAGTCCAGAGCTGCCTCTCTGTCCGGAGCTGCCCTTCAGTCCGGAGCTGCCCCTCTGTCCTGAGCTACCTCTCTGTCTTAAGCTACCTCTCTGTCTTAAGCTACCTCTCTGTCATAAGCTACCTCTCTGTCATGAGCTGTCCCTCAGTCCGGAGGAGTTTCCTCAGTCTAGTGGGGACCTTTGTGAAGGTTCCTAGGCCAAGGTCGGCGGCGAGGGTCGCCACTCAAAGGACGCTAAGGAGGGGAACAAAGACAATGGTGGAGTGGGATCCTGGTTATGGTATATATATTATGGTATATATTATAATGGTATATATCATACTCTCCCGTGGAGCTCCTCACTTTATGCTAATGTTTAAATTATTTTCAAATGCCCGAACCTTGAGTTTAGCAACTTTCATCTAAGACTTGAGAGAAGAGATGATACGTTCTTCCGGGCGCCGCCCGGTGGTGACCCACGACTTGTGTGTGTGCATTTGGCGTCTTGTTTTTTAGTGTTTGTTTTCATGTGATGTTTTATCATCTCTACTTGATCGCCAATGTTTAATTATAGCAACACAGTTGTAGAGCTACGGAATGATCCTGATCATTTTAAGCATATTTGCAAGCCCAAATGGACTCAGCTATGGAAATGCCGGAGGGAGCAGCATCCAGTACTAAAGCAGAGAGACTGGCTGGAAAGCCCAGTGGTGGATTCTATTCCAGACTTCCTGAAATAACGAATCACAAGAGAACTTTCAAACACAAGCGAGGGAAGTGAGGGGGTATCCGGAGGAGATTGAAAGCGATGAGGAATAAACTTCCCTTACTGACTACTCTGCTAATCAACGCCCAATCCTTGAGAGGGAAAGCGGACTAGCTGATGGTTAACCGGAACTACCTGTATGAGTACGGGGATGCCTGCGTCCTGGCTGGATCATCGAGTGCCTAACAGCAAAGTGGAGCCCGCTGGTTTCACTATGATCAGACAGGATTTCCCTGCTACTGGAAACATAACGATGGAGGTGTCTGTTTACTTATCAGGGACCAGTGGTGCAAATCCGTTGTGGTAAGAGAGCGCCCCTTGAACTACAGACGTTGAACTGCTGTCCCTATAACCCTTTTACATGCAGCACAACTTCTCGCAATTGTTTATATATACACTTCCGTTCAAAAGTTTGGGGTAACTTAGAAATATCCTTGTTTTTGAAAGAAAAGCACATTTTCTGTCCATTAAAATAGCTTCATATTGATCAGAAATACAGTATAGACATTGTTAATGTTGTAAATGACTATTGTAGCTGAAAACGGCAGATTTTTTAAAATGGAATATCTACATAGGTGTACAGAGGCCCATTATCATTAACCATTACTCTTGTGTTCCAATGGCACGTTATGTTAGCTAATCCAAGTTTATCATTTTAAAAGTCTAATTGATCATTAGAAAACCCTTTTGCAATTATGTTAGCACAGCTGAAAACTGTTGTTCTGATTAAAGAAGCAATAAAACTTGCCTTCTTTAGACTAGTTGAGTATCTGGAGCATCAGCATTTGTGGATTCGATTACAGGCTCAAAATGGCCAGAAACAAATAACTTTCTTCTGAAACTCTATTCTTGTTCTGAGAAATGAAGGCTATTCCATGCGAAAAATTGCCAAGAAACTAAAGATCTCGTACAACGCTGTGTACTACTCCCTTCTCGGAACAGCGCAAACTGGCCCCCGGTGCACAACTGAGCAAGAAGACAAGTACATTAGAGAAGTCCTCAACTGGCAGCTTCATTAAATAGTACCCGCAAAACACCAGTCTCAACGTCAACAGTGAAGAGGCGACTCCGGGATGCTGGCCTTCTAGGCTATGATGAAACTGGCTCTCATGAGGACTGCCACAGGAAAGGAAGACCCAGTTACCTCTGCTGCAGAGGATAAGTTCATTAGAGTTATCAACCTCAGAAATTGCAGCGCAATAAATGCTGCACGGAGTTCAAGTAACAGACACATCTCAATATCAACTGTTCAGAGGAGACTGCGTGGGCCTCCTGAGTGGCGCAGTGGTCTAAGTGCTAGCTGTACCACTAGAGATTCTGGGTTCAAGCCCAGGCTCTGTCATAGCCGGCCGCGACCGGGAGAAGCAGTGCGGCTTGGTTGGGTTGTGTTTCGGAGGACGCACGGCTCTCGACCTTCGCCTCTCCCGAGTCCATACGGGAGTTGCAGCGATGAGACAAGACTGTAACTTCTAATTGGATACCACGAAATTGAAGAAAAAAAACAATAAGGAGACTGCGTGAGTCAGGCCTTCGTGGTTAAATTGCTGCAAAGAAACCACCACTAAAGGACCCCAATAAGAAGAAGAGACTTGCTTCGGCCAAGAAACACGAGCAACGGACATTAGACCAGTGGAAATCTGTCCTTTGGTCTGATGAGTCCACATTTGAGATTTTTGGTTCCAACCGCCGTGTCTTTGTGAGACGCAAAGTAGGTGAACAGATGATCACTGTATGTGTGGTTCCTACCTTGAAGCATGACATTACAAAAGAGACCTCTGCTGAAATAAATGAATTGACAGATGTTTCAAGTTATATCAACTTTTGTGTGTATTAAGTAGTGCCCACCAAGACCAGCAAAATAATCCCTAAAAGTAAACTATGGGTATCTAAGAAACTGAAAGAGGTGCTAAATAAGAAAGTTAGTACATGCAGAGGGTAAGACATACAGAGAGAGATTAAAAGACAGATCCAGATAGATAAACTCAGGGTTGAAAAGACTCTCTAGAGCTTCCTGGCAGGGAATTAAAACCATGGCCCCCACAAGGGCAAAGGGAAAGCCAGTGCTGCCCTGGAGGGTGGAGAGGGAATGCCAGTGCTGCCCTGGAGGGTGGAGAAGGAATGCCAGTGCTGCCCTGGAGGGTGGAGAGGGAATGCCAGTGCTGCCCTGGAGGGTGGAGAGGGAATGCCAGTGCTGCCCTGGAGGGTGGAGAGGGAATGCCAGTGTTGCCCTGGAGGGTGGAGAGGGAATGCCAGTGCTGCCCTGGAGGGTGGAGAGGGAATGCCAGTGCTGCCCTGGAGGGTGGAGAGGGACTGCCAGTGCTGCCCTGGAGGGTGGAGAGGGAATACCAGTGCTGCCCTGGAGGGTGGAGAGGGAACGCCAGTGCTGCCCTGGAGGGTGGAGAGGGAATGCCAGTGCTGCCCTGGAGAGTGGAGAGGGAATGCCAGTGCTGCCCTGGAGGGTGGAGAAGGAATGCCAGTGCTGCCCTGGAGGGTGGAGAGGGAATGCCAGTGCTGCCCTGGAAGGTGGAGAGGGAATGCCAGTGCTGCCCTGGAGAGTGGAGAGGGAATGCCAGTGTTGCCCTGGAGGGTGGAGAGGGAATGCCAGTGCTGCCCTGGAGGGTGGAGAGGGAATGCCAGTGCTGCCCTGGAGGGTGGAGAGGGACTGCCAGTGCTGCCCTGGAGGGTGGAGAGGGAATACCAGTGCTGCCCTGGAGGGTGGAGAGGGAATGCCAGTGCTGCCCTGGAGGGTGGAGAGGGAATGCCAGTGCTGCCCTGGAAAGTGGAGAGGGAATGCCAGTGTTGCCCTGGAGAGTGGAGAGGGAATGCCAGTGCTGCCCTGGAGGGTGGAGAGGGAATGCCAGTGCTGCCCTGGAGGGTGGAGAGGGAATGCCAGTGCTGCCCTGGAGGGTGGAGAGGGAATGCCAGTGCTGCCCTGGAAGGTGGAGAGGGAATGCCAGTGCTGCGCTGGAGGGTGGAGAGGGAATGCCAGTGCTGCCCTGGAGGGTGGAGAGGGAATGCCAGTGCTGCCCTGGAAGGTGGAGAGGGAATGCCAGTGCTGCGCTGGAGGGTGGAGAGGGAATGCCAGTGCTGCCCTGGAGGGTGGAGAGGGAATGCCAGTGCTGCCCTGGAGGATGGAGAGGGAATGCCAGTGCTGCCCTGGAGGGTGGAGAGGAACTTAACATGGCAAATTACTTGAATTTGTTCTTTTAAAGGCTTGAGTCAGATGACCCTCTGTCTGGGGTCCACCAGGTTAAATCTCCACTGAAGATGACAGATCGGTTTGTTGTCAATCAGTCATATGTCATTAATGTAACGCTCGTCGTTAGGTGGAAGAGAGGAGGACCAAATCGCAGCGTGGTACGTTTCCATATTTATTGGAACACTTATAAACACGAACAAAACAATAAACAGAATGAAACCAACGACGCTACAGACCTGAACATGTGAACCTAGTGAAAACAAAGAACGCAATGAACAGGAACAATCACCCACAAACAAACAGTGAACACAGCCTACCTAAATATGGTTCCCAATCAGAGACAACGTAAAACACCTGCCTCTGATTGAGAACCATATCAGGCCAATCAGACACACCTAAACCAATGAGACACAAAACATAGAATATACCCACCCAGCTCACGTCCTGACCAACTAAACAAATACTTAACAAAGGAAATAAGGTCAGGAACGTGACAATTAAAACATTGAAACGGTGCAATGCCTACAAAAGCCCAGGTCCAGACAACATCTGTGGTCATATTTTAAAACACTGTACAGAGCAACTGGCTGCTATTTTCTATTTTATTTACTTTGGATCAGCAACATGCACCTATGTTATGGAAAAGCAAATCCCTACCTCAACAAACCCATCTGTAATAAATGACTATAGGCCGGTAGCATTAACATCCCTGGTTATGAAGTGCTTTGAGAATATTGTCAAAAACACACCTCCTGCACTCTACCCAGCAGCATCTTGATCCCCTTCAGTTTGCCTATACGGCTGGCAGGGGGGTGGATGATGCCATCCTTACTCTACTGAACCTTATCTACAAGGTTGATGATGCCATCCTTACTCTACTGATGATGCCATCCTTACTCTACTGAACCTTATCTACAAGGTTGATGATGCCATCCTTACTCTACTGATGATGCCATCCTTACTCTACTGATGATGCCATCCTTACTCTACTGAACCTTATCTACAAGGTTGATGATGCCATCCTTACTCTACTGATGATGCCATCCTTACTCTACTGATGATGCCATCCTTACTCTACTGAACCTTATCTACAAGGTTGATGATGCCATCCTTACTCTACTGATGATGCCATCCTTACTCTACTGATGATGCCATCCTTACTCTACTGAACCTTATCTACAAGGTTGATGATGCCATCCTTACTCTACTGATGATGCCATCCTTACTCTACTGAACCTTATCTACAAGGTTGATGATGCCATCCTTACTCTACTGATGATGCCATCTTTACTCTACTGAACCTTATCTACAAGGTTGATGATGCCATCCTTACTCTACTGATGATGCCATCTTTACTCTACTGAACCTTATCTACAAGGTTGATGATGCCATCCTTACTCTACTGATGATGCCATCTTTACTCTACTGAACCTTATCTACAAGGTTGATGATGCCATCCTTACTCTACTGATGATGCCATCCTTACTCTACTGATGATGCCATCTTTACTCTACTGAACCTTATCTACAAGGTTGATGATGCCATCCTTACTCTACTGATGATGCCATCTTTACTCTACTGAACCTTATCTACAAGGTTGATGATGCCATCCTTACTCTACTGAACCTTATCTACAAGGTTGATGATGCCATCCTTACTCTACTGATGATGCCATCCGTACTCTACTGATGATGCCATCTTTACTCTACTGAACCTTATCTACAAGGTTGATGATGCCATCCTTACTCTACTGATGATGCCATCCTTACTCTACTGATGATGCCATCCTTACTCTACTGAACCTTATCTACAAGGTTGATGATGCCATCCTTACTCTACTGATGATGCCATCCTTACTCTACTGATGATGCCATCTTTACTCTACTGAACCTTATCTACAAGGTTGATGATGCCATCCTTACTCTACTGATGATGCCATCCTTACTCTACTGATGATGCCATCTTTACTCTACTGAACCTTATCTACAAGGTTGATGATGCCATCCTTACTCTACTGAACCTTATCTACAAGGTTGATGATGCCATCCTTACTCTACTGATGATGCCATCCTTACTCTACTGATGATGCCATCTTTACTCTACTGAACCTTATCTACAAGGTTGATGATGCCATCCTTACTCTCTGATCCTTATCTACAAACACCTAGATCAGTGATCACCAACCTTTTCAAAATCGGTTAGGCTACCTCTCACCCGACTCACCGTCCCTCTGCTCTCCCTCCCTCCGCTGAGAAGAGGGGACACAGTCTTCCAGCTTACGTCGAAACTCAAGTCGCACTGCATTAGTTCTGCCTTGTGCACCAATTCATGTTGTTACTCCTATAACCAGAGAAAGTTAAATATTAATTGATATTAAAAAAGACAACTCAAGCTTATCTGAACACTTTTGCTATACTCATTCATTGCAGCTGCAGTGCTGGTTGTTGCATGATTGGAAGTAGGGAGAACACACATTTTATGGCTTATAAAAGTTTTGAACCAAGTGTTGACAATGCTGAATGACAACTTAAACATGAACTTACACTACTCATAAAAACAGCAGTTCTTCGCTGTATTTGTTGAGTCTCTTTCTAGTCATGGTTTAAAAGTTTTGAAATCTCACAGTATCAACTTTGATGTGCGTTCAAAGCTTCTTTTTACAGTCTATGGCTCGAGGATTTGCTCTCTGGTCCTGCAGGATAGGCAGAGTTCTACCTTCAAACATGGGAACACAAAATGGGAATACAACAGCGCAAAAATTCAATAAAAAAATAGGAATGCAAGGCTTTATCATCGTTTTTTTAACGGAAATGTTTGGTGACCAACTAGGAATGCCTGGAGATCGACCGTCCGATCGCGATTGACTGGTCGGTGACCACTGGCTTAGAGGGAGCCAGACGCCATGTATTTGTTGATGTCTCTTCAACATTCAATACAATCCAGACCTCCACCTTAGCCCAGAGACTGATGTACAATTCTCATTAGATGGAGGGCTGGTGCTGTGGATCCTTGATGTCCTTAGCAATAGGACACAGCAGGTCAAGGTGGGGCAGTGGATGTCGGACAAGTGCACCACTAGCATGGGATCTCCTCAAGGCTGTGTGATTTCTCCGTTGTTGTACATCACCAATGACTGTAAAAGCTCCTGCCCTGGTAGACACCTGATAAAGTTTTCAGACAACACAGCACTGGTCAGTCTACTCCAGGATGAGGTGGATGAGCACTGGTCAGTCTACTCCAGGATGAGGAGGAGGAGCACTGGTCAGTCTACTCCAGGATGAGGTGGAGGAGCACTGGTCAGTCTACTCCAGGATGAGGAGGAGGAACAATGGTCAGTCTACTCCAGGATGAGGAGGAGGAGCACTGGTCAGTCTACTCCAGGATGAGGAGGAGGAGCACGGGTCAGTCTACTCCAGGATGAGGAGGAGGAGCACTGGTCAGTCTACTCCAGGATGAGGTGGAGGAGCACTGGTCAGTCTACTCCAGGATGAGGTGGAGGAGCACTGGTCAGTCTACTCCAGGATGAGGTGGAGGAGCACTGGTCAGTCTACTCCAGGATGAGGTGGAGGAGCACTGGTCAGTCTACTCCAGGATGAGGAGGAGGAGCACTGGTCAGTCTACTCCAGGATGAGAAGGAGGAGCACTGGTCAGTCTACTCCAGGAGGAGGAGGAGGAGCACGGGACAGTCTTGGAGGAATTTGTGAAGTGGTGTGATGACTCTCACTTAGTGCTCAACACAGAAAAGACCAAAGAGATGCACATCGACTTCAGGAAAAATGTAACAACAGTCAACCTACAATGCAGAAAGTGTACTGAGCAGATGTATAAGAAAGGACAGCAAAGGCTATACTTTTGATGTTGATCAAGTTACAAGACATTCACTGCAAGTGTCTTAATTAACATGTATCATCTGCTGGTACAGAAATGCTAATGTCTCTCAGAGAAATATGTTGAGAAGAATTGCTAGGTGCTAGGGGTCAAGCAGACCAGTCTGGAGGTCATTTATGATATAAGAGCCCTCACAAAAGCCTGCACGGTACTGATGGACCCAGGAGTTTGAGCTTCTCCCCTACTGGAGAACTTACATGGCACCAGAGAAATAGAGCCAAACGATACTTTGTCCCAGCGGCGGTAAGGCTCCTGAATGTTTAGCCTAGAGCTAGTTGACAGAGTATACTGACGTGTATAGTGTATATAGTGTACTGATGTGTATATTGTCCTGAAGAGAATTTGTTTGGTTCAACATTCGCACATGTAGATAACTGTGTCTGGAACTCTAGCTATCTCTTCTTCTAGCCATCGTAGCCAAAATAATGTGCAATTGGGTATTTTTATACATGACCCTATGCGTGATGGGATGTTAATTGCTTAATTAACTCAGGAATCACACATGTGCGGAAGCACCTGCTTTCAATATACACTGCTCAAAAAAATAAAGGGAACACTAAAATAACACATCCTAGATCTGAATGAATGAAATATTCTTATTAAATACTTTTTTCTTTACATAGTTGAATGTGCTGACAACAAAATCACACAAAAATGATCAATGGAAATGAAATGTATCAACCCATGGAGGTCTGGATTTGGAGTCACACTCAAAATTAAAGTGGAAAACCACACTACAGGCTGATCCAACTTTGATGTAATGTCCTTAAAACAAGTCAAAATGAGGCTCAGTAGTGTGTGTGGCCTCCACGTGCCTGTATGACCTCCCTACAACGCCTGGGCATGCTCCTGATGAGGTGGTGGATGGTCTCCTGAGGGATCTCCTCCCAGAGCTGGACTAAAGCATCCGCCAACTCCTGGACAGTCTGTGGTGCAACGTGGCATTGGTGGATGGAGCGAGACATGATGTCCCAGATGTGCTCAATTGGATTCAGGTCTGGGGAACGGGCAGGCCAGTCCATAGCATCAATGCCTTCCTCTTGCAGGAACTGCTGACACACTCCAGCCACATGAGGTCTAGCATTGTCTTGCATTAGGAGGAACCCAGGGCCAACCGCACCAGCATATGGTCTCACAAGGGGTCTGAGGATCTCATCTCGGTACCTAATGGCAGTCAGGCTACCTCTGGCGAGCACATGGAGGGCTGTGCGGCCCCCCAAAGAAATGCCACCCCACACCATGACTGACCCACCGCCAAACCGGTCATGCTGGAGGATGTTGCAGGCAGCAGAACGTTCTCCACGGCGTCTCCAGACTCTGTCACGTCTGTCACGTGCTCAGTGTGAACCTGCTTTCATCTGTGAAGAGCACAGGGCGCCAGTGGCGAATTTGCCAATCTTGGTGTTCTCTGGCAAATGCCAAATGTCCTGCACGGTGTTGGGCTGTAAGCACAACCCCCACCTGTGGACGTCGGGCCCTCATACCACCCTCATGGAGTCTGTTTCTGACCGTTTGAGCAGACACATGCACATTTGTGGCCTGCTGGAGGTCATTTTGCAGGGCTCTGGCAGTGCTCCTCCTGATCCTCCTTGCACAAAGGCGGAGGTAGCGGTCCTGCTGCTGGGTTGTTGCCCTCCTACGGCCTCCTCCACGTCTCCTGATGTACTGGCCTGTCTCCTGGTAGCGCCTCCATGCTCTGGACACTACGCTGACAGACACAGCAAACCTTCTTGCCACAGCTCGCATTGATGTGCCATCCTGGATGAGCTGCACTACCTGAGCCACTTGTGTGGGTTGTAGACTCCGTCTCATGCTACCACTAGAGTGAAAGCACCGCGAGCATTCAAAAGTGACCAAAACATCAGCCAGGAAGCATAGGAACTGAGAAGTGGTCTGTGGTCACCACCTGCAGAACCACTCCTTTATTGGGGGTGTCTTGCTAATTGCCTATAATTTGCACCTTTTGTCTATTCCATTTGCACAACAGCATGTGAAATTTATTGTCAATCAGTGTTGCTTCCTAAGTGGACAGTTTGATTTCACAGAAGTGTGATTGACTTGGAGTTACATTGTGTTGTTTAAGTGTTCCCTTTATTTTTTTGAGCAGTGTACTTTGTATCCCTCATTTACTCAAGTGTTTCCTTTATTTTGGCAGTTACCTATAGTACAGCAATTAAATACTGGAGTTGAGTTGTTGCTGCCACTGTTTTGAGATGGTAGATAGATATTTTGTACACGCACGGGCACACATACACACACTTTGGTTCAGAGTACAGGGTCAGGTTGTTAGACTGCCTCTGTCTGTAGTCAAAACACAGGTCCTGTATCTATGTATACACTGTAAACCTCCTCTCATATCTACTGACACTGTGGAGAGGAGAGCATTCCAGCCTGCCATCTTCACAAACACTCCAACCTACCGTCTTCACAAACACTCCAACCTATCATCTTCACAAACACTCCAACCTACCATCTTCACAAACACTCCAACCTACCATCTTCACACAAACACTCCAACCTACCATCTTCACACAAACACTTGAGTGTGTGTACGTGTGTGTATGCACAGACGAATGCACAGATACACGCACAGGTTTGGCCATATACCAGCTTCAACTTACATATGCTGGTACTGATATTGATGTTGGAGATAATTTGTCAAGTAAGGCAGACATACTATCCATCCATCTAAAGAGGAATGCAATGTATTGTATTACACTTTGAGCACAATCCATTCCTGGTTATTGAGTGGTACATACAGTACTTCCATGTGTGATTGATTTATTTAGTTGAAATATTTAAGCAAAACCAACTGTTCTGGAACCTTGTCTGTTAAGACCAACTGTTCTAGAATGTTGATCTGAGGAGAACAGAGAACACCACTGGTTATCCATGTGTGATTGATTTAGTTGCATAACTGCTATACGACTTCTATGGTACTATTCTAGAATGTTGTCTGAGGAAAATGTTGGGGAATGTTGTTCTAAGGAGAGCACAATCTATGTAGAAGTAATGGCCTTAGAACTTCTATGGACCTGGTCTAGAATGTTGGTGTGAGAACTGCAGAACACACCCGTCAGTCTATAGAGGTAATGTCCTAGTTATTAAACCTCCATCAGACAACATCATGGCCATCTGTCTGTTACACAGTATGCTTCATCCAGCCTATGAGACTCAGTCTGTCCTTTTCTCATTATTGATGATATAATCTTCATAGGAAACAGTCTGTCCACTGGTCAGGGGTCAAGCTATTTTCCCAGGATTTGGTGTGTGTGTGTGTGTGTGTGTGTGTGTGTGTGTGTGTGTGTGTGTGTGTGTGTGTGTGTGTGTGTGTGTGTGTGCAGAGAAAGGGGGAAACCCAGAGCCCTGTAGTCATCGTGTGTGTTGTGTGTAAACCATTGAATAAGGACAAAATCCCTAACAGACACTGGCTTGTTGCCTGTATGGAGGAGAAAGGGAGAGAGTGGGTGTGTGTGTGGAACGAGGGAATGTTCTAGAGGTTAACAACCTCACTAAACTTTCTGCAAGCTATCTAAACTTAACTTTCACTAGCCCATGGATATTAGCCTAATGCTGCTGTGTTAGTCTAAGCTAACTGCAAGCTAAACTTCTCCACTTAATTTTAGCCAGCCAATGGATATACAGTAAGCCTGGAATGTGGTTGTGTTGTTCTATGGTGTGTTGCTACAATGTGCTCGTGTACAATTTGCATTCGCCTAGTCTCTTCCCCACTGCTGCTGTGTCTCAAAACACAAGCATTAGCAGCCATGAATATAAGCTGAAGAGTATCTGCACAGTGCAAGGATCAGTGATCCTCTTCTCTATCTGTCACCATGTCTATCTGTATGGAGGAATAGTGGAGTAAGGAGGAAACTTGGGCCTTCTCTGTCACCATGTCTATCTGTATGGAGGAATAGTGGAGTAAGGAGGAAACTTGGGCCTTCTCTGTTTGTCTCTGTCTCCATGTCTTTGTATTATCTTAAGAAATAGATCTATTTTGTATGTTTGTTGGATAGAGGTGAACGGTAGGAGACAGAATGCTGAAAGAGCAGTAGACCGGATTCCAACCCATGTTGGAAGCAGTTCATTGTCCACGTTCTCCAGAGGCTGAGACCGCTAGGCCACGTCTTTGTTATATTGAATGAGTTGTCTTCTGATGTGAAATCCGATAAGGGAAGCAGACTGTAACGGCTCTCGTTGGAGGTAGAAAGAGTTGACCAAGGCGCAGCGTGGAAAGTGTTCATGATTTTAATTCCAAAAAAACACTCTAACAAAATAACAAAATAGAAAACACACAGTTCTGTCAGGCAACAGTAACTAAACAGAAAACAAGATCCCACAACCTAATGGTGGGAAAAAGGGCTGCCTAAGTATGATCCCCAATCAGAGACAACGATAGACAGCTGCCTCTGATTGGGAACCACACTCGGCCAAAAACAAAGAAACAGAAAACATAGAATTTCCCACCCGAGTCACACCCTGACCTAACCAAACATAGAGAATAAGGATCTCTAAGGTCAGGGCGTAACACAGACAGACAGACAGACAACGTAATGCTGTCCTACTGATGTCCATCTAATCATGAGCCGTTCACACTAATGTTAGAAACAGTATAAGAAACGGAGGGAGGGCTAGACCAGAGATGGTCTTGGGTTGCGTCCCAATATACTGTATTCTGAACACAAATATAAACGCAACATGTAAAGTGTTGGTCCCATGTTTCATGAGCTGAAATAAAAGATCCCAGAAATGTTCCATACGCACAAAACGCTTATTTCTCTCAAATTTTGTTCCCAAATTTGTTTACATTCCTTTTAGTGAGCATTTCTCCTTTGCCAACATAATCCATCCACCTGACAGTTGTGGCATATCAAGAAGCTGATTAAACAGCATGATCATTACACAGGTGCACCTTGTGCTGGGAACAATAAAAGGCCACTCTAAAATGTGCATGTTTTGAGGGAGCGTGCAATTAGCATGCTGACTGCTGGAATGTCCACCAGAGATGTTGCCAGATAATTGAATGTTCATTTCTCTACCATAAGCCGCCTCCAATGTCGTTTTAGATAATTTAGTAGTGTGTCCAACATGCCTCACAAGCGCAGACCATGTGTAACCAGGCCAGCCCAGGACCTCCGTAGCCGGCTTCTTCACCTGAGGGATCGTCTGAGACCAGCCACCTGGACAGCTGATGAAACTGTGGGATTGCACTGAAGAATTTCTGCACAAACTGTCAGAAACCGTTTCAGGGAAGCTCATCTGCGTGCTCTCGTCCTCACCAAGGTCTTGACCTGACTGCAGTTTGGTGTTGTAACTGACTTCAGTGGGCAAATGCTCACCTTCGAATCCTGGTTTCAACTGTACCAGGCAGATAGAAAACAGTGTTTCTGGTGTCATGTGGGCAAGCGGTTTGCTGATGTAAATGTTGTGAACAGAGTACCCCATGGTGGAGGTATGGGCAGGACAAGGAACACAATTTGTATTTTATCTATGGCAATTTGAATGCACAGAGATACCGTGATGAGATTCTTCGGCCCATTTGTCGTGCCATTCATCCGCTGCCATCACCTCATGTTAATGCACAGCCCCATGCCGAAAGGATCTGTACACAATTCCTGGAAGCTGAAAATGTCCCAGTTCTTGTCCCAGTTCTTGCATGGCCTGCATACTCACCAGACATGTCACCCATTGAGCATATTTGGGATGCTCCGGATCGACGTGTACAACAGCACGTTCCAGTTCCCACTAAAATATCCACCAACTTCGCACAGCCATTGAGGAGGAGTGGGACAACATTCCACAGGCCACAATCAACAGCCTGATCAACTCTATGTGAAGGAGATGTGTTGCACTGCTTGAGACAAATGGTGGTCACACCAGATACTGACTGGTTTTCTAATCCACACCCCTATCTTTTTTTTGACCAATAGATGCATATCTGTATTCCCAGTCATGTAAAATCCATAGATTAGGGCCTAATGAATTTATTTCAATTGACTGATTTACTTTTATGAACTGTATCTCAGTAAAATCATTGAAATTGTTGCATGTTGCGTTTATATTTTTGTTCAGTGTAGATTTCCCTGTTAATCTGTACATTTACCAGTGCGAAGATTGTGTATAGATATTCCAGGAAATGTATAGATTTTCTGAGAAATGTATAGATATCCAGGAAATGTATAGATTTTCTGAGAAATGTATAGACATCCCAATTTATAGCCTATAAGACATCTCAAGAATGATGACTTTTGAAAAAAAATCTCTCTCTCTCTGTTTCTCTCTCAATTTCAATTCAATTCAATTCGCTTTATTGGCATGACGTAACAATGTACATATTGCCAAAGCTTATTTGGGATATTTACAATATAAAAAATAAATAAAAAGGAGAATCAAAATTGTCAACGGGACAACAGTAACAACAATAACCAAGGGTCAAAATAACCATACATTGAACAATCAAATCAAATTTCAAATCAAATGTATTTATAAAGCCCTTCGTACATCAGCTGATATCTCAAAGTGCTGTACAGAAACCCAGCCTAAAACCCCAAACAGCAAGCAATGCAGGTGTAGAAGCACGGTGGCTAGGAAAAACTCCCTAGAAAGGCCAAAACCTAGGAAGAAACCTAGAGAGGAAACAGGCTATGAGGGGTGGCCAGTCCTCTTCTGGCTGTGCCGGGTGGAGATTATAACAGAACATGGCCAAGATGTTCAAATGTTCATAAATGACCAGCATGGTCAAATAATAATAATCACAGTAGTTATCGAGGGTGCAGCAAGTCAGCACCTCAGGAGTAAATGTCAGTTGGCTTTTTTAGCACGTCCGGTGAACAGGTCAGGGTTCCATAGCCGCAGGCAGAACAGTTGAAACTGGAGCAGCAGCAAGGCCAGGTGGACTGGGGACAGCAAGGAGTCATCATGCCAGGTAGTCCTGACGCATGGTCCTAGGGCTGAGGTCCTCCGAGAGAGAGAAAGAAAGAGAGAGAGAAGGAGAGAATTAGAGAGAGCATACTTAAATTCACACAGGACACCGGATAAGACAGGAGAAGTCCTCCAGATATAACAAACTGACCCTAGCCCCCGACACATTAACTACTGCAGCATAAATACTGGAGGCTGAGACAGGAGGGGTCAGGAGACACTGTGGCCCTATCCGATGATACCCCCGGACAGGGCCAAACAGGAAGGATATAACCCCACCCACTTTGCCAAAGCACAGCCCCCACACCACTAGAGGGAAATCTTCAACCACCAACTTACCACCCTGAGACAAGGCCGAGTATAGCATGAAAGAGCACCAGTAAGCCAGTGACTCAGCCCCTGTAATAGGGTTAGAGGCAGAGAATCCCATTGGAGAGAGGGGAACCGGCCAGGCAGAGACAGCAAGGGCGGTTCGTTGCTCCAGAGCCTTTCCGTTCACCTTCACACTCCTGGGCCAGACTACACTCAATCATGTGACCTACTGAAGAGATGAGTCTTCAGTAAAGACTCAAAGGTTGAGACCGAGTCTGCGTCTCTCACATGGGTAGGCAGACCATTCCATAAAAATGGAGATCTATAGGAGAAAGCCCTGCCTCCAGCTGTTTGCTTAGAAATTCTAGGGACAATTAGGAGGCCTGCGTCTTGTGACCGTAGCGTACGTGTAGGTATGTACGGCAGGACCAACTCGGAAAGATAGGTAGGAGCAAGCCCATGTAACGCTTTGTAGGTTAACAGTAAAACCTTGAAATCAGCCCTTGCCTTAACAGGAAGCCAGTGTAGGGAAGCTAGCACTGGAGTAATATGATCAAATTTTTTGGTTCTAGTCAGGATTCTAGCAGCCGTATTTAGCACTAACTGAAGTTTATTTAGTGCTTTATCCGGGTAGCCGGAAAGTAGAGCATTGCAGTAGTCTAACCTAGAAGTAACAAAAGCATGGATTAATTTTTCTGCATCATTTTTGGACAGAAAATTTCTGATTTTTGCAATGTTACGTAGATGGAAAAAAGCTGTCCTTGAAACAGTCTTGATATGTTTGTCAAAAGAGAGATCAGGGTCCAGAGTAACGCCGAGGTCCTTCACAGTTTCATTTGAGACGACTTTACAACCATCAAGATTAATTGTCAGATTCAACAGAAGATCTCTTTGTTTCTTGGGACCTAGAACAAGCATCTCTGTTTTGTCCGAGTTTAAAAGTAGAACGTTTTCAGCCATCCACTTCCTTATGTCTGAAACACAGGCTTCTAGCGAGGGCAATTTTGGGGCTTCACCATGTTTCATTGAAATGTACAGCTGTGTGTCATCCACATAGCAGTGAAAGTTAAGATTATGTTTTCGAATGACATCCCCAAGAGGTAAAATATATAGTGAAAACAATAGTGGTCCTTAAACGGAACCTTGAGGAACACCGAAATGTACAGTTGATTTGTCAGAGGACAAACCATTCACAGAGACAAACTGATATCTTTCCAACAGGTAAGATCTCAACCAGGCCAGAACTTGTCCGTGTAGGCCAATTTGGGTTTCCAATCTCTCCAAAAGAATGTGGTGATCGATGGTATCAAAGGCAGCACTAAGGTCTAGTAGCACGAGGACAGATGCAGAGCCTCGGTCTGACGCCATTAAAAGGTAATTTACCACCTTCACAAGTGCAGTCTCAGTGCTATGATGGGGTTTAAAACCAGACTGAAGCATTTCGTATACATTGTTTTTCTTCAGGAATGCAGTGAGTTGCTGCGCAACAGCTTTTTCTAAAATTTTTGAGAGGAATGGAAGATTCGATATAGGCCGATAGTATTTTATATTTTCTGGGTCAAGGTTTGGCTTTTTCAAGAGAGGCTTTATTACTGCCACTTTTAGTGAGTTTGGTACACATCCGGTGGATAGAGAGCCGTTTATTATGTTCAACATAGGAGGGCCGAGCACAGGAAGCAGCTCTTTCGGTAGTTTATTTGGAATAGGGTCCAGTATGCAGCTTGAAGGTTTAGAGGCCATGATTATTTTCATCATTGTGTCAAGAGATATAGTACTAAAACACTTAAGTGTCTCTCTTGATCCTAGGTCCTGGCAGAGTTGTGCAGACTCAGGACAGTTGAGCTTTGGAGGAATACGCAGATTTAAAGAGGAGTCTGTAATTTGCTTTCTAATGATCATGATCTTTTCCTCAAAGAAGTTCATGAATTTATTACTGCTGAAGTGAAAGCCATCCTCACTTGGGGAATGCTGTTTTTTAGTTAGCTTTGCGACAGTATCAAAAATACATTTTGGATTGTTCTTATTTTCCTCAATTAAGTTGGAAAAATAGGATGATCGAGCAGCAGTGAGGGCTCTTCGAATCTGCATGGTACTGTCTTTCCAAGCTAGTCGGGTGGCGCAGTGGTCTAGGGCACTGCATCGCAGTGCTAGCTGCGCCACCAGAGTCTCTGGGTTCGCGCCCAGGCTCTGTCGCAGCCGGCCGCAACCGGGAGGTCCGTGGGGCGACGCACAATTGGCATAGCGTCGTCCGGGTTAGGGAGGGTTTGGCCGGTAGGGATATCCTTGTCTCAGTATGTAAAAAATGTAATAAAATGTATGCACTCTACTGTAAGTCGCTCTGGATAAGAGCGTCTGCTAAAATGACTAAAAAAAAAAAAAAAAATGTAAAAAATGGAAGACTTCCAGTTTGGTGTGGCGCCATTTGCGTTCCAATTTTCTGGAAGCTTGCTTCAGGACTCGGGTATTTTCTGTATACCAGGGAGCTAGTTTCTTATGACAAATGTTTTTAGTTTTTATGGGTGCGACTGCATCTAGGGTATTGTGCAAGGTTAAATTGAGTTCCTCAGTTAGGTGGTTAACTGATTAACAATAACAATAAGCATACAGTAGAGTACATGTGCAGGTTGATTGGTCTGTCAGACACTGTCCCTCAACTTATGGCAGGCAGCAATGTAGTGCGCTGCCAACCCACAGCTCTCTGCGTCCTCCCCCAACAGGATGGGTAGCCTATCCTCGTCAGAGAGGTCTTTGAAACCTTGAATAAGGGTTTCAAATTTGGGAAAATGACACTCTCTACTTGTTTTATATTTTTGACATTTTGTCAGGAAATGCAGCTCCGTCTCAGGTTCTGCTGTTGTGCAGTGGTTGCACAGCCTTTCCTCTACAAGGAGCCAGGTTTTCCTGTATCTACCCTTCTCAATGGCAAGGCTGTGCTCACTGAGCCTGTACTTTGTCAAGGTTTTTCTAAGGTTTTGATCAGTAACCATGGTCAAATATTTAGCCACGGTGTACTGTCGATTTAGGGCCAGATAGCACTGCATTTTGCTTTGTGTTTGTGCTTGTGTTTCCCAATAAACAATGTCGTTTTGTTTTGACTGTGTTGTAATTTGGTTTATTCTGATTGATTGGATGTTCTGGTCCTGAGGCTTCAGTGTGTTAGTAGAACAGGTTTGTGAACTCAGCCCCAGGACCAGCTGGATGAGGGGACTCTTTTCTTTGCTCAGGTCTTGGCATTGCAGGGCTTGGTAATGATATGAGAGGGGGTCACTGTATTTTAGATGTTTCCAAAACTTAATTGCTCTTTTTTTAGTTTTTATTATTAGTGGATATTGGCCTAATTCTGCCCTGCATGCATTGTTTGTAGTTTTCCTCTGGACATGTAGGAGAATCTTACAGAACTCTGCATGCAGGGTTTCAATGGGATGTTTGTCCCATTTGATGAAATCTTGTTTTGCAAGTGGACCCCACACCTCAATGCCATAAAGTGCAATTGGTTCAATGACATATTCAATTAGTTTTAGCCAAATTTTAATAGGTATTTCAATTTGAATTAGCTTTTTAATGGCGTAGAATGCCCTGCGTGTTTTCTCTCTCAGTTCATTCACTGCCTCATTAAGGTGTCCAGTTGAGCTTATTTTTAAACCTAAGTAATTGTAGTGTGTATAGTACTCTATATATTTTGTACCAATTGAGAACTTTGGTCTAATTCCCTGAGATCTGGATCTTCTCTGGAAAATCATTATTTTAGTCTTTTTGGGGTTTACTGCCATGGCCCAGGTCTGGCAGTACTGCTTTAGCAGGTCCAGGCTCTGCTGTAGGCCATGTGCTGTGGGTGACAGCAGGCATAGGTCATCTGCGAAGAGTAGGCATTTAACTTCTGAATTGTGGAGACTAACACCAGGGGCTGAGGATTTTTCTAGAATAGTGTCAAATTCGTTCATGTAAATATTGAAGAGTGCAGGGCTCAGATTGCAACCTTGGCTTCATGCCCCTGGTTAAAGAATTCTGTTATTTTCTTACCAATTTTAATACTGCATGTATTGCCAGTATACATTGATTTAATTATGTCATATGTTTTACCCCCTACACCACTTTCAATGACTTTGTAGAACAGTCCTGTATGCCAAATAGAATCAAATGCTTTTTGGAAGTCGATAAAGCAAGCGTATATTTTGGTATTATTTTGGTGAACATGTTTATCTATCTAGGGTGTAAATATGATCAGTTGTGCGATGTTTTGGTATAAATCTAATTTGGCTTTTACTCAAGACATTGTGCTTATTAAGGAAGTTTAGAACTCTTACGTTGATAATACTACAGAAAACCTTCCCCAGGTTACTGTTCACACAAATGCCTCTGTAATTGTTAGGGTCAAATTTGTCTCCGTTCTTAAAGATTGGGGTTATGAGTCCTTGATTCCAGATGTCAGGGAAATAACCTACACTCAGGATCAAATTAAACAGTTTTAATATAGCCAATTGAAATTTTGCACTAGTGAGTTTGAGCATCTCATTTAGGATGCCATCAGGTCCGCATGCCTTTTTAAATTTGAGAGCCTGAAGTTTCTTATAGAGCTCCTGGTCAGTAATTGGGGATTCCAATGGATTTTGATTGTCCTTTATAGCTTTTTCTAATCCATTCAACTTCTCATGAATTTGGCGTTGTTCTGCGTTTGTGTCAATTTGAACGGTGTTGTAGAGTGTTTTAAAATGGGTTGTCCATATGTCACCATTTTGTATCGCTAATTCCTCTTGTTAAATTTTTTATTTTTTTTCTCCAGTTTTGCCAGAAGTTGTTTGTGTTTATGGACTCCTCAATTAGTGTCAGCTGCTTGCTGTTGTACTGTGCTTTTTTGGTTCTGAGTGTACGTTTATAGAGTTTTAAAGTCTCACAGAAAAGTCTCTCTCTCTCTCTCTCTCTGTCTTTCTCTCTCCCCCCTCTCTCTGTGTCTCTCTCTGTGTCTCTCTGTGTCTCTCTCTCTCTCTCTATGTCTCTCTCTCCCTCTCTCTCTCCCCCTCTCTCCCTCTCTCTCTCTCTCTCTCTCTCTCTCTCTCTCTCTCTCTCTCTCTCTCTCTCTCTCTCTCTCTCTCTCTCATGAAGGGAACTTAAGTATGTAAGGGTATCTCAATAAAGTAAGTAATAAAAAGTAACATTTGTCTCCTCTCCCCCACTCTTTCTCTCTCCTCTCCCCCACTCTCTCTCTCTCCTCTCCCCCACTCTCTCTCTCTCCTCTCCCCCACTCTCTCTCTCTCCTCTCCCCCACTCTCTCTCTCTCCTCTCCCCCACTCTCTCTCTCTCCTCTCCCCTACTGTCTCTCTCCTCCTCCAGCTGAGTGCCAATGCGTTGGTCTTCCTGTGTACCAACATGATAGGTATCTGTACCCACTACCCTGCCGAGGTGTCTCAGAGACAGGCCTTTCAGGAGACCAGGGGGTACATCCAGGCCCGGCTCTACCTGCAGAGAGAGAACCAGCAACAGGTAGGCTATACACACACAGAGGCATGCACACACAGACTCACAGGGAGGAGCACACGCTTACACATGCCATTACAATTGTTTACCGAAATATGCTTTATTCATTTTGTGGGTCAACAGTATAGAGTATATCTGAATGCCTCTGTGTTCTGCCATGTTCCCATGTTCTACCATGTTCCCATGCAGTATTCCTAAGAATGAATGGTACTCAAGGCAGTTACTCATTGAGATTTCTAGCTGTGAAACGCTCTGCCTTTTCTTTCTCTCTGTCTCTCTCACTCCCTCCACATCCTCTCTCTCTCTCTCTCTCTCTCTCTCTCCCGCTCCCTCCACATCCTCCCTCTCTCTCTCTTTCTCTGCTTCTCTCTCCCTCTCTCGCTCCCTCCACATCCTCTCTCTCTCTCTCTCTCTCTGCTTCTTTCTCCCTCCACATCCTCTCTCTCTCTCTCTGCTTCTCCCTCTCTCTCTGCTTCTCTCTCCCTCTCTCACTCCCTTCACATCCTCTCTCTCTCTCTGCTTCTCTCTCCCTCTCTCACTCCATCCACATCATCTCTCTCTCTCTGCTTCTCCCCCTCTCTACTTCTCTCTCTCCCTCCCTCCACATCATCTCTCTCTCTCAATTAAATTAAATTGAAGGGACTTTATTGGCATGGGAATCATATGTTAACATTGCCAAAGCAAGTGAAGTAGATAATATACAAAAGTGAAATAAACTATAAAAATGAACAGTAAACATTACACATTAGAGTGTCTAGTTTGAGAAACAGACGCCTCACAAGTCCTCAACTGGCAGCTTCATTAAATAGTACCCGCAAAACACCAGTCTCAACGTCAACAGTGAAGAGGAGACTCTGGGATGCTGGCCTTCTAGGCAGAGTTGCAAAGAAAAAGCCATATATCTGTCCAGTATATGTGTTCTTTTGCCCATCTTAATCTTTTCTTTAAAAAACATTTTCAACTCTGCCTAGAAGGACAGCATCCCGGAGTCTCCTCTTCACTGTTGATGTTGAGACTGGTGTTTTGCGGGTACTTTTTAATGAAGCTGCCAGTTGAGGACTTGTGAGGCGTCTGTTTCTCAAACTAGACACTAATGTACTTGTCCTCTTGCTCAGTTGTGCACCGGGGCCTCCCACTCCTCTTTCTATTCTGGTTGGAGCCAGTTTGCGCTGTTCTGTGAAGGGAGTAGTACACAGCATTGTACAAGATCTTCAGTTTCTTGGCAATTTCTAGCATGGGATAGCCTTCATTTCTCAGAACAAAAAAAGACTGACGAGTTTCAGAAGAAAGTCCTTTGTTTCTGGCCGTTTTGAGCCTGTAATTCGAACCCACAAATTCTGATACTCAACTAGTCTAAAGAAGGCCAGTTTTATTGCTTCTTTAATCAGAACAACAGTTTTCAGCTGTGCTAACATAATTGCGAAAGGGTTTTCTAATGATCAATTAGCCTTTTAAAATGATAAGCTTGGATTAGCTAACACGACGTGCCATTGGAACACAGGAGTGATGGTTGCTGATAATGGGCCTCTGTACGCCTATGTAGATATTCCATTAAAAATCTGCTGTTTTCAGCTACAAATCAAATCAAAGTTTATTCGTCACGTGCGCCAAATACAACCTTACAGTGAAATGCTTACTTACAGGCCCTAACCAACTGTGTAATTTTTAAGTAAAACATAGGTATAAGGTGAACAATAGTTAAGTAAAGAAATAAAAACAACAGAAAAAAGACAGTGAAAAATAACAGTAGCGAGGCTATATACAGTAGCGAGGCTTTATACAGTAGCGAGGCTATATACAGTAGCGAGGCTATATACAGTAGCGAGGCTATATACAGTAGCGGGGCTATATACAGTAGCGAGGCTATATACAGTAGCGAGGCTATATACAGTAGCGAGGCTATATACAGGCACCGGTTAGTCAGGCTAATTGACGTAGTATGTACATGTAGGTATGGTTAAAGTGACTATGCATATATGATGAACAGAGAGTAGCAGTAGCGTAAAAGAGGGGTTGGTGGGTGGTGGGTGGCTGGACAAAATGCAGATAGTCTGGGTAGCCAATGTGCGGGGGCACCGGTTAGTTGGACTAATTGAGGTAGTGTGTACATGAATGTATAGTTAACGTGACTATGCATATATGATAAACAGAGAGTAGCAGCAGCGTAAAAGAGGGGTTGGGGGGACGGGACAATGCAAATATTCTGTGTAGCCATTTGAATACCTGTTCAGGAGTCTTATGGCTTGGGGGTAAAAGCTGTTGAGAAGCCTTTTGGTCCTAGACTTGGCGCTCCGGTACCGCTTGCCATGCGGTAGTAGAGAGAACATTTTATGACTGGGGTGGCTGGGGTCTTTGACAATTTTTAGGGCCTTCCTCTGACACCGCCTGGTGTAGAGGTCCTGGATGGCAGGCAGCTTAGCCCCAGTGATGTACTGGGCAGTACGCACTACCCTCTGAGCAGTGATGTACTGGGCCGTAAGCACTACCCTCTGAGTAGTTGCCATACCAGGCAGTGATGCAACCAGTCAGGATGCTCTCGATGTTGTAGCTGTAGAACCTTTTGAGGATCTGAGGATCCATGCCAAATCTTTTCAGTCTCCTGAGGGGGAATAGGCTTTGTCGTGCCCTCTTCACGACTTTCTTGGTGTGTTTGGACCATTCTAGTTTGTTGGTGATGTGGACACCAAGGAACTTGAAGCTCTCAACCTGCTCCACTGTAGACCTGTCGATGAGAATGGGGGCGTGCTCGGTCCTCCTTTTCCTGTAGTCCACAATCATCTCCTTTGTCCTGATTCAGTTGACGGATAGTTTGTTATTCTGGCACCACCCGGCCAGGTCTCTGACCTCCTCCTTATAGGCTGTCTCATCATTGTCAGTGATCAGGACTGTGTCATCTGCAAACTTAATGATGGTGTTGGAGTCGTGCCAGGCCACGGAGTCGTGGGTGAACAGGGAGTACAGGACGGGACTGAGCACGCACCCCTGGGGGGCTCCAGTGTTGAGGATCAGCGTGGCGGATGTGTTGCTACCTAACCTCACCACCTGGGGGTGGCCCGTCAGGAGGTCCAGCATCCAGTTGCAGAAGGAGGTGTTTAGTCCCAGGATCCTTAGCTTAGTGATGAGCTTTGAGGGTACTATGGTGTTGAACGCTGAGCTGTAGTCAATGAATAGCATTCTCACGTAGGTGTTCCTTTTGTCCAGGTGAGAAAGGGCAGTGTGGAGTGCATTACAGATTGCATCATCTGTGGATCTGTTTGGGCGGTATGCAAATTGGAGTGGGTCTAGGGTTTCTGGGATAATGGTGTTAATGTGAGCCATTACCAGCCTTTCAAAGGACTTCATGGCTACGGACGTGAGTGCTACAGGTCTGTAGTCTTTTAGGCAGGTGGCCTTTGTGTTCTTGGGCACAGGGACTATGGTGGTCTGCTTGAAACATGTTGGTATTACAGACTCAATCAGGGACATGTTGAAAATGTCAGTGAAGACATCTGCCAGTTGGTCAGCACATGGCCGGATCACACGTCCTGGTAATCCGTCTGGCCCCGCGGCTTGGGGAATGTTGATCTATTTAAAGGTCTTACTCACATCGGCTACGGAGAGCGTTATCACACGCTCATCTGGAACAGCTGATGCTCTCATGCATGCCTCAGTGTTGCTTGCCTCGAAGTATGCCTCAGTGTTGCTTGCCTCGAAGTGTTACTGGGCAGCTCGCGGCTGTGCTTTCCATTGTAGTCTGTAATAGTTTGCAAGGATTTGTTATAAGCTTCCGGGTTAGAGTCCCGCACCTTGAATGCGGCAGCTCTACCCTTTAGCTCAGTGAGAATGTTGCCTGTGATCCATGGCTTCTGGTTGGGGTATGTACAGTTGAAGTCGGAAGTTTACATGCACCTTCGCCAAATACATTTAAACTCAGTATTTCACAATTCCTGACATTTAATCCTAGTAAAAAGTCCCTGTCTCAGGTCAGTTAGGATCACCACTTTATTTTGAGAATGTGAAATGTCAGAATAATAGTAGAGGGAATGATTTATTTCAGCTTTTATTTCTTTCATCACATTCCCAGTGGGTCAGAAGTTTACAAACACTCAATTAGTATTTGGTAGCGTTGCCTTTAAATTGTTTAACTTGGGGAAAACGTTTCGGGTAGCCTTCCACAAGCTTCCCACAATAAATTGGGTGAATTTTGGCCCATTCCTCCTGACAGAGCTGGTGTAACTGCTTCAGGTTTGTAGGGCTCCTTGCTCACTCACACTTTTTCAGTTCTGCCCACAAATTATCTATAGGATTGAGGTGATGGCCACTCCAATACCTTGACTTTGTTGTCCTTAAGCCATTTTGCCAGAACTTTGGAAGTATGCTTGGTGTCATTGTCCATTTGGAAGACCCATTTGCGACCAAGCTTTAACTTCCCTACTGATTTCTTGAATTGTTGCTTCAATATATCCACATAATTTTCCTTCCTCATTATGCTGTCTATTTTGTGAAGTGCCCCAGCCTCTCCTGCAGCAAAGCACCCACACAACATGATGCTGCCACCCCCATGCTTCACGGTTGAGATGGTGTTCTTCGGCTTGCAAGCATCCCCCCTTTTCCTCCAAACATAACGATGGTCATTATGGCCAAACAGTTCTATTTTAGTTTTATCAGACCAGAGGACATTTCTCCAAAAAGTACGATATTTGTCCCCATGTGTAGTTGCAAACAGTAGTCTGGCTTTTTTATGGCGGTTTTAGAGCAGTGGCTTCTTCCTTGCTGAGCGGCCTTTCATGTTATGTTGTTATAGGACTCGTTTTACTGTGGATGTAGATACTTTTGTACCTGTTTCCTCCAGCATCTTCACAAGGTCCTTTGCTGTTGTTCTGGGATTGATTTGCACTTTTTGCACCAATGTACGTTCATCTCTAGGAGACAAACGGGTCTCCTACCTGAGCGGTGTGATGGCTGCGTGGTCCCATGATGTTTATACTTGCGTACTATTGTTTGTACAAATGATCGTACCTTCAAACGTTTGGAAATTGCTCCCAAGGATGAACCAGACTTGTAGAGGTCTACAATTTTTTTTCTGAGGTCTTGGGGCTGATTTCTTTTGATTTTCCCATGATGTCAAGCAAAGAGGCACTGAGTTTGAAGGTTGGCCTTGAAATACATCCACAGGTACACCTCCAATTGACTCAAATTATGTCAATTAGCCTATCAGAAGCTTCTAAAGCCATGACATAATTTTCTGGAATTTTCCAAGCTGTTTAAAGGCACAGTCAACTTAGTGTATGTAAACTTCTGACTCACTGGAATTGTGATACGGTGAATTATTGTAAAGGCATCTGTGTGTAGCTGGTGAGATGAGTCAGGCGCAGGACAGCAGATATGAGTAATAAAATACTTTACTCAAAATTTCCAACATAACACGTAATATACACGGCCACCACCGGTGCCACCAGGCAAGAGGCCGGAAGTATGGGAGTGTGATCCATGGACCGCTCCTCTGTGTCATACATCCGGGACAGTGTGTCTGCCTTAGCGTTCTGGGAACCTGGTCTGTAGGATAGAGTGAAAACAAAACAGGTAAAGAACATAGCCCACCTCAAGCCAATGTCTCCACGCCTTCAGAGCCTTGACAACAGCCAACAGCTCCCGGTCCCCCACATCATAGTTTCGCTCCGCCGGGCCGGGCTGAGCTTCTTCGAAATGAAAGCACAGGGGCGGAGCTTTGGTGGCGTGCCTGAGCGCTGAGAGAGGCGGACGCACTGTCCCGATGCGTCCACCTCCACTATGAACGCCAAAAAGGGATCCGGATGAACCAGCACGGAAGCCGAGGTAAACAGAGCCTTCAGGTGACCAAAAGCCCTGTCTGCCTCAGTCGACCACTGCAGCCGCACCGGTCCCCCCTTCAGCAGTGAGGTAATGGGAGCAGCTACCTGACCAAAACCCCGGATAAACCTCTGGTAGTAGTTGGCAAACCCTAGAAACCGCTGCACTTCCTTTACCGTGGTGGGAGTCGGCCAATTACGCACGGCTGAAATGCGGTCACTCTCCATCTCCACCCCTGACGTGCAAATGCGGTACCCTAGGAAGGAGACGGACTGTTGTAAGAACAGACATTTCTCAGCCTTGACGTACAGGTCATGCTCCAACAGTCGACCAAGCACCCTGCGCACCAGGGACACATGCTCGGCACGTGTAGCGGAGTATATCAGAATGTCGTCGATATACACCACTACACACTGCCCGTGCAGGTCCCAGAAAATCTCGTCAAACAAAGGCCTAGAAAACTGATGGAGCATTCATCAACCCGTACGGCATGACAAGGTACTCACAGTGCCCTGAGGTGGTACTAAATGCCGTCTTCCACTCGTCCCCTTCCCGGATACGCACCAGGTTGTAAGCGCTCCTGAGATCCAATTTTGTGAAGAAGCGCTCCCTGTGCATTGACTCGATCGCACTGGCAATGAGATGCAGCGGGTAGCTGTACCTCACAGTGATCTGATTGATCCCTCGATAGTCAATACACGGGCGCAGACCCCCATCCTTCTTCACAAAAAATAAACTTGAGTAGGCAGGTGAAGTGGAGGGCCGAATGTATCCCTGTCCCAGGGATGTTTCCATAGCCACCGTCTCCTCCTGTGACAGAGGATACACGTGACTCCTGGGAAGTGCTGCGTCTACCAGGAGATTTATCGCACAATCCCCCCGTCGATGAGGTGGTAATTTAGTCGCCCTCTTCTTACATAAGGCGAGAGACAAATCGGCATATTCTGAGGGGATGAATCTACTAGCGCCTTATGCTGGGAATGCGGGGAAAACTCAGGAAATGAAATAAACACATACATTTGAGCAACAGGGGGCTCTGGGTGAGCCTGGTGCCGACTCACCTGGGGTGACACGATAGTGCCCTGCCTGCTGCCTCGACTCCCTGAGGAACCCCCCCAGCACCGACCAGCAGTGTGCCCTCTGCGGCCACAGATGGTGCAGGGAATGGCCCCTCCTCCGGTCGCCCTAAGCGCAGGGGGGGATGGAACTGACAGGTCCTGATCCGGACGTCCGCCGGGCAATCAGCAGGTTGTCCAGCCGGATTGACATGTCCACCAGCTGGTCCAATGTGAGGGTGGTGTCTCTGCAGGCCAACTCCCGACGAACGTCCTCGAGCAGACTGCACCTGTAGTGATTGATCAGGGCCCTGTCATTCCATCCCGCGCTGGCGGCCAGGGTCCAGAAGTCCCAGGTAAAATCCTGCGCGCTCCTCGTCCCCTGCCTCAGGTGGAACAGACGTTCACCTCTGCGTAATGGTCCAACGCCGCGTCTCCCTCACTCCATATGGCGTTGGCCCACTCCAGGGCTTTCCCTGAGAGGCAGGAGACGAGGGCGGACACACTCTCACGCCCCGAAGGAGCCGGGTGGACGGTCGCCAGGTAGAGCTCCAGCTGTAGTAGAAACCCCTGGCATCCGGCAGCCGTCCCATTATACTCCCTCGGGAGCTCGAGTTGAATCCCGCTGGGACCAGGTGGAAGAGGGGTGGACAGTGGGACCTGTTGTAGTGGAGCTGGTGGAGGTGCTAGATAACCTCCTCCTCTCTCCCAACGATCCATCGTCTGCAGCACGCGATCCATGGCGGTGCCCAGGCGTTGCAACATGGCGTGCTGCTCAACGCGCCACTCCACTGCAACTGGGAGGGCGTCTGCTCCTGCTGACTCCAACCTTCTGGGTGAGTGATTCTGTAAAGGCGTCTGTGTGTAGCTGGTGAGATGAGTCAGGCGCAGGACAGCAGATATGAGTAATAAAATACTTTACTCAAATTTTCCAACATAACACGTAATATACACGGCCACACAATACGGACCACAATACAACAAACAATCACTCACAAATACAACATGTAGAACAGGGGGTTAAATAATAAACAAGTAATTGATTAAGTGAAGCCAGGTGTGATAAGAAAAAGACAGAAGAAATGGAAAATGAAAAGTGGACCGGCTGTGGCTAGAAAGCCGGTGACGTCGACCGCCGAACAAGGAGAGGGGCCGACTTCGGCGGAAGTCGTGACAATTATAAGTGAAATAATCTGTCTGTAAACAATCGGTGGAAAAATTACTTGTGTCATGCACAAAGTAGATGTCCTAACCGACTTGCCAAAACTATAGTATGTTAACAAGAAATTTGTGGAGTGGTTTAAACATGGGTTTTAATGACTCCAACCTAAGTGTATGTAAACTTCTGACTTCAACTGTACGTACAGTCACTGTGGGGGACGACGCGCTCGATGCACTTATTGATAAAGCCAGTGACTGATGTGGTGTACTCCTCAATGCCATCGGAGGAATCCCGGAACATGTTCCAGTCTGTGATAGCAAAACAGTCCTGTAGTTTAGCATCTGCTTCATCTGACCACTTTTTTATAGACCAAGTCACTGGTGCTTCCTGCTTTAATTTTTGCTTGTAAGCAGGAATCAGGAGGATAGAATTGTGGTCGGATTTACCAAATGGAGGGCGAGAGATAGCTTTGTATGTGTCTCTGTGTGTGGAGTACAGGTGATCTCGATTTTTTTTCCCTCTGGTTGCGCATTTAACATGTTGATAGAAATTAGGTAAAAGTGATTTAAATTTCCCTGCATTAAAGTCCCCGGCCACTAGGAGCACCACCTCTGGGTGAGCAGTTTCCTGTTTGCTTATTTCCTTATACAGCTGACTGAGTGCGGTCTTAGTGCCAGCATCCGTTTGTGGGGGTAAATAAACAGCCACGAAAAGTATGGATTTTTGCAAATAGTGTGGTCTACAGTTTATCCTAAGATACTCTACTTCAGGCGAGCAAAATCAAGAGATTTTTTTAGATTTCGTGCACCAGCAGTTGTTTACAAATATGCACAGACCGCCCCCCCCTCGTCTTTCCGGAGTGTGCTGTTCTATCTAGCCGGTGCAGCATATATGACACTAGCTGAATATCCATGTCATCATTCAGCCACGGTTCCATGAATAATAAGATGTTACAATTTTTGATGTCCCGTTGGTAGGATATTCGTGATCGTACCTCGTCTAATTTATTGTCCAATGATTGCATGTTGGCAAGTAATATTGACGGTAACGGCAGCTTTCCCACTTGCCGTCTGCGGATCCTTACAAGGCACCCCGCTCTGTCCTTTGTACCTGCGTCTCTTTCTCTTGCCAATGACGGGGATGTTAGCCTTGTCGGGTGTCTGAAGTACATCCTTTGTGTCCTGCTTTTTGAGGAAAAAATCTTTGTCTAATCCGAGGTGAGTGGTCGCTGTCCTGATTTCCAGAAGCTTTATTTTGCCGTAAGATATGGTGGCAGAAACATTATAACAATAGTATTTTACAACATTAACAATGTCTACACTATATTTCTGTATTTCTGTTATTTTAATGGACAACAAAATGTACTTTTCTTTCAAAAACAGGGACATTTCTAAGTGACCCCAAACGTTTGAACGGTAGTGTAGGTGCTGCTGTAAGGCCCTCCTTGGTTGGTGACAGAAGCACCAGATCATCAGCAAACAGTAGACATTTGACTTCAGATTCTAGTAGGGTGAGGCCGGGTGCTGCAGACTGTTCTAGTGTCCTTGCCAATTTGTTGATATATATGTTGAAGAGGGTGGGGCTTAAGCTGCATCCCTGTCTCACCCCATGGCCCTGTGGGAAGAAATGTGTGTGTTTTTTGCCAATTTTAACTGTACACTTGTTTGTGTACATGGATTTTATAATGTTGTATGTTTTTCCCCCAACACCACTTTCCATCACTTTGTATAGCAGACCCTCATGCCACATTGAGTCGAAGGCTTTTTTGAAATCAACAAAGCATGAGAAGGCTTTGCCTTTGTTTTGGTTTGTTTGTTTGTCAATTAGGGTGTGCAGGGTGAATACATGGTCTGTCGTACGATAATTTGGTAAAAAGCCAATTTGACATTTGCTCAGTATATTGTTTTCACTGAGGAAATGTACGAGTCTGCTGTTAATGATAATGCAGAGGATTTTCCCAAGGTTGCTGTTGACTCTCTCTACTTCTCCCCCTCTCTCCCTCTCTCGCTCTGCTTCTCTCTCGCTCACTCCACATCATCTTTCTCTCATCTATCACTCTCTTTCTGCTTCTCTCTCTCTTCCCCCTTTTCCTCTCTCTATCATACACATTCTCCAGGAGCGCTTGCTGCTGTCGGTGCTTCCAAGGCACGTTGCCATGGAGATGAAGGCAGAAATCAACGCCAAGAAGGAAGATATGATGTTCCACAAGATCTACATCCAGAAACATGACAACGTCAGGTAACCATGGACACACACCAACAATACCTCTTAAAGAACAGCAGAGGAGAGGATCCAATGTCCCTCCCTGGGACTTCTTCCTCCTATGAACCTTGAGAGGAATTCAGAAAACAAGGATAATGACAGTAACATTTTCACATGCTTCTCTGGACTAGCTGAGCTAGTCTAAACGATCTTGACTACCTGAGCTAGTCTAAACTATCTTGACTACCTGAGCTAGTCTAAACTATCTTGACTACCTGAGCTAGTCTAATCGATCTTGACTACCTGAGCTAGTCTAAACTATCTTGACTACCCGAGCTAGTCTAAACGATCTTGACTACCTGAGCTAGTCTAAACTATCTTGACTACCTGAGCTAGTCTAAACTATCTTGACTACCTGAGCTAGTCTAAACTATCTTGACTACCTGAGACTACTATCTTGACTACCTGAGCTAGTCTAAACTATCTTGACTACCTGAGCTAGTCTAAACTATCTTGACTACCTGAGCTAGTCTAAACTATATTGACTACCTGAGCTAGTCTAAACTATCTTGACTACCCGAGCTGGTCTAAACGATCTTGACTACCCGAGCTGGTCTAAACGATCTTGACTACCTGAGCTAGTCTAAACTATCTTGACTACCTGAGCTTGTCTAAACTATCTTGACTACCTGAGACTACTATCTTGACTACCTGAGCTAGTCTAAACTATCTTGACTACCTAAGCTAGTCTAAACTATCTTGACTACCTGAGCTAGTCTAAACTATCTTGACTACCCGAGCTAGTCTAAACTATCTTGACTACCCGAGCTAGTCTAAACTATCTTGACTACCCGAGCTAGTCTAAACTATCTTGACTACCCGAGCTAGTCTAAACTATCTTGACTACCCGAGCTAGTCTAAACTATCTTGACTACCCGAGCTAGTCTAAACTATCTTGACTACCCGAGCTAGTCTAAACTATCTTGACTACCCGAGCTAGTCTAAACTATCTTGACTACCCGAGCTAGTCTAAACTATCTTGACTACCCGAGCTAGTCTAAACTATCTTGACTACCCGAGCTAGTCTAAACTATCTTGACTACCCGAGCTAGTCTAAACTATCTTGACTACCCGAGCTAGTCTAAACTATCTTGACTACCTGAGCTAGTCTAAACTATCTTGACTACCTGAGCTAGTCTAAACGATCTTGACTACCTGAGCTAGTCTAAACGATCTTGACTACCTGAGCTAGTCTAAACTATCTTGACTACCTGAGCTAGTCTAAACTATCTTGACCTCCTGAGCTAGTCTAAACTATCTTGACTACCTGAGCTAGTCTAAACTATCCACTCACCATAAAGGTGTGTTGCATTGACAATTCCCCAGAGATTGTCTATCTTATTCTGTCAGTGGTTGTAATATTGAGTCATTGAAAAAGGGGGCAACAGCGCCATCTGTTGTTGTTTTTCCTCTTCCTTTTAATTACTATCACAAGTTAGAAAATGAGAACCATACTGAGACGTCTTCACTGGAGAGAGATGGGGGGGATTGCTGAAGGAAGGAAGGAGGGAGGTGACCTATATGGGCCCAGACGGAAAGCAGACCAGAATAAATGTCTCTCTGTCTCTGTCAGTCTCTGTCTGTCTGTCTGTCTCTCTCTCTCTCTCTCTCTCTCTCTCTCTCTCTCTCTCTCTCTCTCTCTCTCTTTCTCTCTCACTGTTTCTGTCTCTGTCTCTCTCTCTGTCTCTCTCTCCTTCACTCTCTCAACAGACAGGCTGGGAGGCGCTAGACCATGTTAATTATGTGTTATTGATCTCTCTCTGTTTCTCTCTTTATCTCTATTTCTCTCTGTCTCTGTCTCTCTCTCTCTCTGTTTCTCTCTGTCTCTGTCTCTGTCTCTCTCTCTCTCTCTCTCTCTATATATCTCTGTTTCTCTCTCTCTCGCTCTCTGTCTCTGTCTCTCTCTCCTTCTCTCTGTTTCTCTCTTTATTTCTATTTCTCTCTCTGTCTCTGTCTCTGTGTCTCTCTCTATATATATATCTCTGTCTCTCTCTCTGTCTCTCTCTCCTTCTCTCTCTCAACAGACAGGCTGGGAGGCGCTAGACCATGTTAACTATGGGTTATTGATCTCTCTCTGTCTCTTCCTCATTCACTTCCTCTCTTTTTTTCTCACTCTCAAATTATTTTCCTCTTACGCTCATATTCTCTTTGTTGTCTTTCTCCCTCTTCATCCGACAGTATACTGTTTGCAGACATCGAAGGATTCACCAGCCTGGCATCACAATGCACAGCACAAGAGTTGGTGATGACACTGAATGAACTTTTTGCTCGCTTCGACAAACTAGCTTCGGTAAGCAGTTAGTTAGATTTTAGTGTTATACATCAATCTTCTACTTTTATGCTGTTTATTCACCAATAGTACCATGTGTGAGTGTGTGTCCGCCGTGCGGTTGCGCATGTCTGACTGTGTGTGTCTGTGTACTACAGGAGAACCACTGTCTGAGGATAAAGATCCTTGGGGACTGCTACTACTGTGTGTGTGTCTGTGTACTACAGGAGAACCACTGTCTGAGGATAAAGATCCTTGGGGACTGCTACTACTGTGTGTGTGTCTGTGTACTACAGGAGAACCACTGTCTGAGGATAAAGATCCTTGGGGACTGCTACTACTGTGTGTGTGTCTGTGTACTACAGGAGAACCACTGTCTGAGGATAAAGATCCTTGGGGACTGCTACTACTGTGTGTGTGTCTGTGTACTACAGGAGAATCACTGTCTGAGGATAAAGATCCTTGGGGACTGCTACTACTGTGTGTGTGTCTGTGTACTACAGGAGAATCACTGTCTGAGGATAAAGATCCTTGGGGACTGCTACTACTGTGTGTGTGTCTGTGTACTACAGGAGAACCACTGTCTGAGGATAAAGATCCTTGGGGACTGCTACTACTGTGTGTGTGTCTGTGTACTACAGGATAACCACTGTCTGAGGATAAAGATCCTTGGGGACTGCTACTACTGTGTGTGTATCTGTGTACTACAGGAGAACCACTGTCTGAGGATAAAGATCCTTGGGGACTGCTACTACTGTGTGTCGGGGCTGCCTGAGCCCCGGGCCGACCACGCCCACTGCTGTGTGGAGATGGGAGTAGACATGATCGAGGCCATCTCGTGAGTCTCACACACACACACACAAACACACACACACACACACACACACACACACACACACACACACACACACACACACACACACACACACACACACACACACACACACACACACACACACAGACAGACAGGCAAACACACAGACAGGTACACATACATACACAAATGAATGATGAATGTCTTTGAATTAGTAAGAAACATACAATCTGTCGTAACAGGTGGTTTTTGGTGTGTGTGTCTATCTCTGTCTGTGTGTGTGTGTGTGTGTGTGTGTGTGTGTGTGTGTGTGTGTGTGTGTGTGTGTGTGTGTGTGTGTGTGTGTGTGTGTGTCTCTGTGTGTGTGTGTCTATCTCTGTGTGTGTCTCTTTGCAGGCTGGTGAGAGAGGTCACAGGGGTCAACGTGAACATGCGTGTGGGTATCCATAGTGGCAGGGTCCACTGTGGGGTGCTGGGACTCAGGAAGTGGCAGTTTGACGTCTGGTCCAATGACGTCACACTAGCCAATCAAATGGAGGCAGGGGGCGCGGCAGGGTAAGCCCCTCCCGCCACAACACCCTGAGAAACTCATATAGAGTCACACTGAACATGAGAAACTCCTATAGAGTCACACTGAACATGAGAAACTCCTATAGAGTCACACTGAACATGAGAAACTCCTATAGAGTCACACTGAACATGAGAAACTCCTATAGAGTCACACTGAACATGAGAAACTCCTATAGAGTCACACTGAACATGAGAAACTCCTATAGAGTCACACTGAACATGAGAAACTCCTATAGAGTCACACTGAACATGAGAAACTCCTATAGAGTCACACTGAACATGAGAAACTCCTATAGAGTCACACTGAACATGAGAAACTCCTATAGAGTCACACTGAACATGAGAAACTCCTATAGAGTCACACTGAACATGAGAAACTCCTATAGAGTCACACTGAACATGAGAAACTCCTATAGAGTAACACTGAACATGAGAAACTCCTATAGAGTCACATTGAACATGAGAAACTCCTATAGAGTCACACTGAACATGAGAAACTCCTATAGAGTCACACTGAACATGAGAAACTCCTATAGAGTCACACTGAACATGAGAAACTCCTATAGAGTCACACTGAACATGAGAAACTCCTATAGAGTCACACTGAACATGAGAAACTCCTATAGAGTCACACTGAACATGAGAAACTCCTATAGTCACACTGAACATGAGAAACTCCTATAGAGTCACACTGAACATGAGAAACTCCTATAGAGTCAAACTGAACATGAGAAACTCCTATAGAGTCACACTGAACATGAGAAACTCCTATAGAGTCACACTGAACATGAGAAACTCCTATAGAGTCACACTGAACATGAGAAACTCCTATAGAGTAACACTGAACATGAGAAACTCCTATAGTCACACTGAACATGAGAAACTCCTATAGAGTCACACTGAACATGAGAAACTCCTATAGAGTCACACTGAACATTTGGTTCAGCAGACAAGTTCAGGTTGTTACATTTATTGTCCATTTTTAAAAAACATTTTCATGTGTCTTTGACTTACAGGCATATGGCTTAGACGCATTACAATTAAAAACAAATAGCACAATAAATGCAACTAGATGTGGGGCATCATAATAACGTGTCGGTATTGATTAAACTCTTTCTGGCTTTGCAGTCCCCGATATTGAAAATGTTCTCTGATACATTGGTTTTCAAGCCTCTCCTCTGGGACACCCAGCCGTTCCATGTATTTGAACTATTCCACAGCTAGCACACCTGATTCAGCTTGTCAACTAATTATCAAGCCCTTGATTAGGTGACTCAGACTAGCTAGTTATTAAGGGCTATACCAAAATGGTACAATGTCGGGGGGTCCCAGAGGAGAGGTTTGAAAACCTCTGCTCTGATAATAGTGTGTGAATGTGACCCCTATTTGTCCCTGTGTGTGGTACCAGGCGTATCCACATCACCAAGGCCACCCTACAGTACCTGAATGGGGACTATGAGGTGGAGCCAGGGTTCGGAGGGGACAGGAACGTCTATCTCAAGGAGAACAACATCGAGACGTTCCTGGTGCTGGGGTGCAGCCAGAAAAGGGTCTGTCGTGTATTTAAACAAGTTTAATAAATAGTTTTTCAACTACAGAAGAAGAAGAGCAAGAATACTTTATAGTTTTCAGACCACAGAAACTCTTCATTGCCTTTAGTTATCCATTTATTCTTTGATCTTCTCGTTTTTGTGTTTCTGCTGGATAGTTCAATTCATTGTATTATCAAAAATAATGTATTTTCTTCAAAATCTCTCTCTGACTCTTCTGTATAGAAAAAATAGACTGAACAATTACTGTATAACACATTCAGATGTCCAGTGTGATTAAGGTCCATTGGTGTGGTCTGTTCCCTCCCTGCAGAAAGAGGAGAAGGCAGCGATGGCTAAGAGTGCCATGATGCAGCGGGCACGTGCCAACTCCACTGAGGGCCTGATGCCACGCTGGGTACCCGACACAAGGTTCTCCAGGACCAAGGACTCCAAGGTCTTCAGACACATGGTGAGAGACGCACTCTGGGAGGGATGGAGGCTGGATGAGGGAGAATGGATGGATGAGGGATGGATGGGGTTGAATATGTTGATTGGTCACCGAGGGCCTGATGCCACACTGGGTACTCACCTGACACGAGGTTCTCCAGGACCAAGGACTTCAGACAGATGATGAGAGACTGATGACACTCTGATAGTGCTTAGCGATTAATGCTTTTTGAGGTCGGTTTGGTTTCAATATTTTAAAAAACAAACATTAAATAGACTATGCATTATGTGCGTTGAATGCTGTAACGACATAGAATAAAACAATTCATAAAAGTCCCATGATGGTAGTGACTGCCAAGGAATCACATTACTTTAATAAAATATTTAAGTTGTCTATATTACATATGTTTTATTCAATTATTTTATTACTTCATTCCAAGTCATCATCTCATCTTTATAGAGCTGTCTGACGAAATCACAATTTTAGTAGTTCTTCAAAGTAAATAAGGCATACTTTTATAACTGCTGAATACCAACTATCAATCACTTAGATCATGTATTTTCAGGTAGAGATACCTCGCGAAGCAACTGCTCTATATCCCTCTCCATCGCACGTTCTTCTGTCTCTTCTCTCTGTCTGCTCCACACTAACCTAATGTAGCAGGTCTATAGAAACACACAGACCGGACAAGTAGGTGTGCAATGGATTATGGTCATTGTAGTCAATTACCACTTTTTCTGCACTAAACTATATAGAATATTGGCCTGTTGGAAACTACAACTCCCTACCACATTGCACAGTTCAGGCTTGATCTGATTAACACTATAAATGCCAAAGTATGTGGACACCCCTTCAAATTAGTGGATTTGGCTATTTCAGCCACACCCGTTGCTGACAGGTGTATAAAATTGAGCACAAACATTGTCAGTAGATTGGCCTTACTGAAGAGCTCCGTGACTTTCACCGTCATAGGATGCCACCTTTCCAACAAGTCAGTAAATCACATTAGGCCACACAAGCTCACAGAACGGACTGCCGAGTGCTGAAGCGTGTAGTGCGTAAAAATAGTCTGTCCTTGGTTGCAACACTCACTACCGAGTTCCCAACTTCTCTGGAAGCAACGTCAGCACAAGAACTGTTCATCTGGAGCTTCATGAAATGAGTTTCCATGGCCGAGCAGAACCACAAATGCTACCTGCCCCAATGCATAGTGGAAAATGTAAAGTTTGTGGAGGAGGAATAATGGTCTGGGGCTGTTTTTCATGGTTCGGGCTAGGCCCCTTAGTTCCAGTTAAGGGAAATCTTAATGCTACAGCATACAATGACATTCAAGACAATTCTGTGCTTCCAAATTTGTGGCAACAGTTTGGGGAAGGCCCTTTCCTGTTTCAGCATGACAATGCCCCTGTGCACAAAGCGAGGTCCATACAGAAATGGTTTGACGAGGTTGGTGTGGAAGAACTTGACTGGTCAGGACAGAGCCCTGACCTCAACCCCATCGAACACCTTTGGGATGAATTGGAACGGCAACTGCGAGCCAGGCCTAATCGCCCAACATCAGTGCCCGACCTCACTAATGCTCTTGTGGCTGAATGGAAGCAAGTCTCCACAGCAATGTTCCAACATCTAGTGGAAAGCCTTCCCAGAAGAGTGGAGGCTGTTATAGCAGAAAAGGGGGGACCAATTCCATATTAATGCCCATGATTTTGGAATTAGATTTTCAATGAGCAGGTGTCCACATACTTTTGGTCATGTAGTGTATCTCTAGAGAAACTGCGCAATGTGCTCATTGAGCTCACAGGGAAAAAAACATAACAAAATGGAATTCAGATAATTGAACCGTCGGTCAATTAGTTGTTTAAAACCCCCAAAATAACCAACATTTCGGGTAATCGCTCAGCACTACACCCTGATAAAGGCTCTTTGGACAAATAAATCCACATCATGGAGAGATGAGTGTGTAACTTTCTTTTCATTTGTCTGGACACGTTCAGGGACCAATTAGAATATGGCTGTCATGGACCAATTAGAATATAGCTGTCATGGACCAATTAGAATATGGCTGTCATGGACCAATTGGAATTGGTTGAGAACTGATAGATTATTGTTTTAGGATTCTTTCCAGTTGCTTTTAAAAGGGCTTTCTATGTTGTAGAATTCCTCTAGCTTTAATGAACTGTGTCTATTATAAGCCTAAAGCTCTCAAACAGCCAATGGAAAGCCCAGAACCTGTATTGATTAGTATAGACCAACCAGCATCACAACAAGTGTGAGTTACACAGCCCCTACTGTGGTTAGTGGACAGCCAACACCCAATGGAAGTTAGTGGCCAGCAGCAGACAGCTAGCCTTACACTTGTTAAAGACTGAGATGATTCCGAGAAGCTGCCTGAGGAAGCATCATCAAAGACTCCACACACACCCCAGCTAATAGCTGTTCACTCCCTTACTGCCGGGCAGATGGTATCGGAGCATGAGGTCTGATACCAACAGAGAGAGTTTCTATCTACAAGCCATCAGACTGCTGAACACTTGAACACTTGAACTGGACTGACCACCTGCACTGACTCTCTACACCTTCAGAGAGAGAGGCACAGCTGCATGTGAGCTCACATTTTTCAACATGTTTTTTACAAAAGTTTAGATTTGGAGTTAGATAAACTTGGATTTTTCGGCAGGTACATATGTAGGATGCTAACCACAGCATAGCCTTCGCTCCAGATCAAAACTCCAAACGTACAACCTCATTTTGACCAAAATGAACTGTAGAGATTACTGCTTCCAAGGTTTTCTTTTTCCAAGCTATACGGAGGGTGCTCTAGCAAACAAACAGTAGAGACCGGAGGACACCATCCAACCTGGAACTGAGTGACTAGTGTTTGGTCTGATGCTATTTTGAAAGCCAAGAAGAAAAAGAGAAAAAATGAAAAAAATAAAGTACATTACAATGATATATTTTATGGGGACTGAACACTGAGTTAAGACTCGCAAGGACAGACCAGATACAAATTCAATCAGCATCAAGGTGTGAAGTAAAATGTGTCGAGGCCTTTGGGCCCAACAAGTAGCAGGAGTCTTTGAAGCGTCCTCTGAAGCCCCCTCCTGCTGTTTAAAGACCATTCACTGGCATTTTCTACAAGTAATCTGCCTCCAGAAATAAAAGCTTCTCCCAAGTGGGTGTGACACCTTCTCCCGTTGCCTGCTGCACTGCTGCTTGGACTCCACCTGGCGATCTGTTTACCGTCTGTCTCCCCCTGTCTGGTACAGGTACCCCCACTACACTCACCCCTCTCTCCCTGGCCTGTCTCCCCCTGTCTGGTACAGGTACCCCCACTACACTCACCCCTCTCTCCCTGGCCTGTCTCCCCCTGTCTGGTACAGGTACCCCCACTACACTCACCCCTCTCTCCCTGGCCTGTCTCCCCCTGTCTGGTACAGGTACCCCCACTACACTCACCCCTCTCTCCCTGGCCTGTCTCCCCCTGTCTGGTACAGGTACCCCCACTACACTCACCCCTCTCTCCCTGGCTTGTCTCCCCCTGTCTGGTACAGGTACCCCCACTACACTCACCCCTTTCTCCCTGGCCTGTCTCCCCCTGTCTGGTACAGGTACCCCCACTACACTCACCCCTCTCTCCCGAGCTTTCGCTCGCCTCCAGCACTCATGCACTGTTGGTGCGAATGACTCTGAATTTACAATGGTTATATATAAAGTAGTTATATATTTTAAAAAATTATTGTGCATTTTGCTATTTGCCTCATGTCTCCTGCTTACTTTGTAGACTACAAACTTTCTTTACCCAAACGTGGGACACACTATGTTTGTTCCCACACTCGGGACTCTGACTCTCTATTGGTTACAGACTTTTGGCCTGCCATCCTATTCTAACCACCTCTCGCTGTCTTTGTATTCATGTTACCTGATGACATTGCTGTATAATATGTTCTTGTTGCCATCTGATGCACATTCAGATGTCATAAATCAGCACTGCAGAGCTCTCCCTGTCCTATGCCGTGCCTTGATTGTATTACTGTTGATATCTGGAAATGTGCATGTACACCCTGGCCCATCTACTGTTGCTAGCCCCAATTCTGACTTGTGCTCTGATATCTGCTTCACTGATTTCTGCTCTTGTAAAAGCCTGGGTTTTCTGGACGTTAACACTAGACGCTTATTACCTAAAATGGATCAATTGAAAGTGTGGGTTCACAGCTCCAATGCAGATGTGTTGGTCATTACTGAGACGTGGTTAAGGAAGAGTGTTTTGAATACTGACGTTAACCTTTCTGGTTATAACCTTTTTCTGTGAGACAGATCTTCCAAAGGTTGTGGAGTGGCAATCTTTACCAAGGATCACCTTCAGTGCTCGGTTGTCTCCACCAAGTCTGTCCCCAAACAATTTGATTTGCTGGTTTGAAGCATTAAACTTTCAAATAGCTGTTGACTGTTGCTGGGTGCTATCGTCCTCCATCAGCACCGGCCTGTACTCTACCTGCCCTAAGCTCTCTCCTGGCCACTTACACTAAGTCTGAATTTGTCCTGCTAGGTGACCTAAACTGGGGCATGCTTAAACCACCTGACCAAGTCCTAAAGCAAGCTGGTCCTAACTGTTATAGGCCTATTTCTATTTTGCCCTGTTTATCAAAAGTGTTGGAAAACTTGTCAATAATCAACTGACTGGCTTTCTTGATGTCTATAGTATTCTCTCGGGTATGCAATCTGGTTTCTGCTCAGGTTATGGATGTGTCACTGCAACCTTAAAGGTACTCAATGATGTCACCATTCAATCAATCAATCAATCAAATGTTTTTATAAAGCCCTTTTTACATCAGCCGATGTCACAAAGTGCTATCCAGAAACCCAGCCTAAACCCCCAAACAGCAAGCAATGCAGATGTAGAAGCACGGTGGCCAGGAAAAACTCCCTAGAAAGGCAGGAACCTAGGAAGAAACCTAGAGAGGAACTAGGCTCTAATGGGTGGTTAGTCCTCTTCTGCTGTGCCAAGTGGAGATTATAACAGTGACCAAGATGTTCAAACATTCATAGACGACCAGCAGGGTCAATTAATAATAATAATAATAATCACAGTGGTTGTAGAGGGTGCAACAGGTCAGCACCTCAGGAGTAAATGTCAGTTGGCTTTTCATAGCCGAACATTCAAAGTTAGAGAGAGAGTTGAAAACAGCAGGTCTGGGACAGGTAGCACGTCTGGTGAACAGGTCAGGGTTCCATAGCCGCAGGCAGAACAGTTGAAACTGGAGCAGCAGCATAACCAGGTGGACTGGGGACATCAAGGAGTCATCAGGCCAGGTAGTCCTGAGGCATGGTCCTAGGACTCAGGTCCTCCGAGAGAAGAGTTAGAGGGAGCATACTTAAATTCACACAGGCCACTGGATAAGACAGGAGAAATACTCCAGATATAACAGACTGATCCAAGCCCCCCGACACATAAACTATTGCAGCATAAATACTGGAGGCTGAGACAGGAAGGGTCGGGTGACACTGTGACCCCGTTCGACGATACCCCCGGACAGGGCCAACCAGGCAGGAAAACCCTCTTAGGCCTCACTCCCCCCTATCTGAGATATCTACTGCAGCCCTCGTCCTCCACATACAACACCCATTCTGCCAGTCAGATTCTGTTAAAGGTCCCCAAAGCGCATACACCCCTGGGTCACTCCTCTTTTCAGTTCGCTGCATTGCCCTTGATTCTAAGCAATATTGTGCTGCTTTTTTTATTGACCTAGCCAAAGCTTTTGATACGGTAGACCATTCCATTCTTGTGGGCCGGCTAAGGAGTATTGCTGTCTCTGAGGGGTCTTTGGGCTGGTTTGCTAACTACCTCTCTCAAAGAGTGCATAGTATAAAGTCAGAAAATCTGCTGTCTCAGCCAATGCCTGTCACCAAGGGAGTACCCCAAGGCTCGATCCTAGGCCCCACGCTCTTCTCAATTTACATCAACTACATAACTCAGGCAGTAGGAAGCTCTCTCATCCATTTTTATATGCAGATGATACAGTCTTATACTCAGCTGGCCCCTCCCCGGATTTTGTGTTAAATGTTCTACAACAAGCTTTCTCTACCCTTAACCTTGTTCTGAACACCTCCAAAACAAAGGTCATGTGGTTTGGTAAGAAGAATGCCCCTCTTCCCACAGGTGTTATTACTACCTCTGACGGTTTAGAGCTTGAGGTAGTCACCTCACACAAGTACACAAGTACACTGTCCTTCTCTTAGCACATATCAAAGCTGCAGGCTAAAGTTAAATCTAGACTTGGTTTCCTCTATCGAAATCGCTCCTCTTTCACACCAGCTGCCAAACTAACCCTGATTCAGATGAACATCCTACCCATGCTAGATTACGGAGACATAATTTATAGATCGGCAGGTAAGGGTGCTCTCGAGCGGCTAGATGTTCTTTTCCATTCGGCCATCAGATTTGCCACCAATGCCCCTTATCGGACACATCACTGCACTCTATACTCCTCTGTAAACTGGTCATCTCTGTTCACCCATCGCAAGACCCACTGGTTGATGCTGATTTATAAAACCCTCTTAGGCCTCACTCCCCCCCTATCTGAGATATCTACTGCAGCCCTCATCCTCCACATACAACACCCGTTCTGCCAGTCACATTCTGTTAAAGGCCCCGAAAGCACACACATCACTGGGTCGCTCGTCTTTTCAGTTCGCTGCAGCTAGCAACTGGAACGAGCTGCAACAAACACTCAAACTGGACAGTTTTATCTCAATCTCTTCATTCAAAGACTCAATCATGGACACTCTTACTGACAGTTGTGGCTGCTTTGCTTGATGTATTGTTGTCTCTACCTTCTTGCTCTTTGTGCTGTTGTCTGTGCCCAATAATGTGTGTACCATGTTTTGTGCTGCTACCATGTTGTGTTGCTACCATGTTGTTGCTATGTTGTGTTGCTACCATGTTGTTGCTATGTTGTGTTGCTACAATGCTGTGTTGTCATGTGTTGTTGTTGTCTTAGGTCTCTCTTTATGTAGTGTTGTGTTGTCTCTCTTGTTGTGATGTGTGTTTTGTCCTATTTTTATATTGTATTTATTTATTTTCAATCCCAGGCCCCCGTCCCCGCAGGAGGCCTTTTGGTAGGCCGTCATTGTAAATAAGAATTTGTTCTTTACTGACTTGCCTAGTTAAATAAAGGTTAAATAAATTAAAAATGCAAAAAAAGTACACACACACACACACAGACAGACACACAGACGGACACATTTATGCCACACACACACACACACACACACAGACAGACAGACAGACACATTTATGCCACACACACACACACACACACACAGACAGACAGACAGACACATTTATGCCACACACACACACACACACAGACAGACAGACAGACACATTTATGCCACACACACACACACACACACACAGACAGACAGACAGACACATTTATGCCACACACACACACACACACAGACAGACAGACAGACAGACACATTTATGCCACACACACACACACATCACAACTGCTGCTACCAGTCTCTTATTATTATTGCTAAAACTGCACAATTTAAACACTTGCCTCCCAATTCCCCTTCCCAGAAGATATTGGACTATAAATTGTACCTTCTTGTTTTATACTTATTCTAACATGTTTATTCTACTGAGCCATTTGCTTTATGTTCCTATTCTTATCTTTTATTACTTCTTGTTGTTGTTGCATTGTTGAGAATAACCTGCAAGCATTTCATTGGACAATGTACTGTACATTTACATGTTAGTAATTTATCAGACTCTTTTGTCCAGAGCCACTTACAGGACCAGTTAGGGTTTAGTGCCTTGCTCAGAGGCACATCGACAGATTTGTCACCTAGTCGGCTCTAACATTCGGTTACTGACACAATGCTCTTAACCGCTAGACTACTTACATACGACTAATACAACTTTAAACTTGAATTTCGAATCAACAATGATCTGATCAGTCAATGCAGGGCTGCATCGCAATGAACCTTTCTTATCTCCTCCTGTTCTCTGCAACCTCTCCTCTCCTCCTGTTGTCTGCATCCTCTCCTCTCCTGTTGTCTGCATCCTCTCCTCTCCTGTTGTCTGCATCCTCTCCTCTCCTGTTGTCTGCATCCTCTCCTCTCCTCCTGTTGTCTGCATCCTCTCCTCTCCTCCTGTTGTCTGCAACCTCTCCTCTCCTCCTGTTCTCTGCAACCTCTCCTCTCCTCCTGTTGTCTGCATCCTCTCCTCTCCTGTTGTCTGCAACCTCTCCTCTCCTCCTGTTGTCTGCAACCTCTCCTCTCCTCCTGTTGTCTGCAACCTCTCCTCTCCTCCTGTTGTCTGCAACCTCTCCTCTCCTCCTGTTGTCTGCATCCTCTCCTCTCCTCCTGTTGTCTGCAACCTCTCCTCTCCTCCTGTTGTCTGCAACCTCTCCTCTCCTCCTGTTGTCTGCATCCTCTCCTCTCCTCCTGTTGTCTGCATCCTCTCCTCTCCTCCTGTTGTCTGCAACCTCTCCTCTCCTCCTGTTGTTTGCAACCTCTCCTCTCCTCCTGTTGTCTGCATCCTCTCCTCTCCTGTTGTCTGCATCCTCTCCTCTCCTGTTGTCTGCAACCTCTCCTCTCCTCCTGTTGTCTGCAACCTCTCCTCTCCTCCTGTTGTCTGCAACCTCTCCTCTCCTCCTGTTGTCTGCATCCTCTCCTCTCCTGTTGTCTGCATCCTCTCCTCTCCTGTTGTCTGCATCCTCTCCTCTCCTCCTGTTGTCTGCATCCTCTCCTCTCCTGTTGTCTGCATCCTCTCCTCTCCTCCTGTTGTCTGCAACCTCTCCTCTCCTGTTGTCTGCAACCTCTCCTCTCCTCCTGTTGTCTGCATCCTCTCCTCTCCTGTTGTCTGCATCCTCTCCTCTCCTCCTGTTGTCTGCAACCGCTCCTCTCATTTCCTCCTGTTGTCTGCATCCTGTTGTCTGCATCCTCTCCTCCTGTTGTCTGCATCCTCTCCTCTCCTCCTGTTGTCTGCATCCTCTCCTCTCCTCCTGTTGTCTGCATCCGCTCCTCTCATTTCCTCCTGTTGTCTGCATCCTGTTGTCTGCATCCTCTCCTCTCCTGTTGTCTGCAACCTCTCCTCTCCTCCTGTTGTCTGCAACCTCTCCTCTCCTCCTGTTGTCTGCATCCGCTCCTCTCATTTCCTCCTGTTGTCTGCATCCTGTTGTCTGCATCCTCTCCTCCTGTTGTCTGCATCCTCTCCTCTCCTCCTGTTGTCTTCAACCTCTCCTTTCCCCTGTCTTTTGCTCTCTCGCCTCACCCCTCCCTTCTCCTCTCATCTTCCCCTCTCCTCTCATCTTCCCCTCTCCTCATCTTTTTCTCTCTCTCCTTCTCTGAGGGGTATTGCCCAGGGGGGGAGGAGGGTATAATTTGAATCCTCACAGCATTAATTAAAACATCAGTCTGGCTACCAGGGATTAAGTGTGCAGAAGTCTGAGTCTGACTCTGTGTGTTTTTCATTGGCTATCTTTCACTGCGGTTTTCACTGGTTACCTGTCTAAAACCTAATCTCTGTCTCACTATCTCTCTCCTATCTCTCTCTTTCTACCCCTCCCTCTTGCTCTCTCTTTATCGCTCGTTCTCTTTTCTTCTCTCCATCTCGTTCTCTCTTCTCCCAGGGAATTGATGAAACGTCCAGACAAGACAAGTGAGTTATCTTAATTTGGCCCAGTAGTTGTTAATGGGTTACTCTGTGTGTGTAGTGTAGTCATTGGCCCAGTAGATATTATTGGGTTGCTGACTGTGTGTGTGTGTGTGTGTGTGTGTGTGTGTGTGTGTGTGTGTGTGTGTGTGTGTGTGTGTGTGTGTGTGTGTGTGTGTGTGTGTGTGTGTGTAGCCGTTGTTCCCAGGAGGCCCTGAACCCTGAGGATGAGGTGGATGAGTTTCTGGGCCGAGCCATCGATGCCCGCAGCATAGACCAACTCCGTAAAGACCACGTCAAGAAGTTTCTGCTCACCTTCCAGACTAAAGACCTGGAGAACAAGGTGGGAGGAGATAGGGTGGTGATTCATTGGCTGTGTCTGAAAACATTACTAGGTGTTAAATCCTTGTTTTTTTTCAGTCCTTGTTTCCTCAATTCCACACCTCCCTCTCAAATGTCATTGGAGGAGGAGGCTCCAATCCGAACCTCCTCAAATGAGCTTTGAGAGGGAAGCGAAGAATTGAGGAAACAAGAGGACGGAGGAAGTAAGGATTTGACAGCTAGAGATGTTTTTGGGACATTATATGCAGAGTGTTGAGTTGAGTTTGCTGCTCTTCTCCTCATTGTGTTTTTAGTTCTCCAAGAAGGTGGATGATCGTTTTGGAGGCTACGTGGCCTGTGCTCTGTCAGTCTTCTGCTTCATCTGTTTCATTCAGATTATCATCTTCCCACAGTAAGTACTTCTCTTAAACCTCCACCTTTCTGTAACCGTATGGAACTAACAAGGCTGCTAGTTGGTCGGGCTGAACCGACACAGGGTATCCAGCTCCAAGGACCAAATAAGGGACAGCCTTTTTAAACTATCATAGAACATGTACTGAATAGTGACCTGTGGGGATTGATTGTGGTGCAGTTGTGACTTGAGTCAGTTCCTCTCCACAGCACACCTCTCATGCTGGGTGTCTACATCATCATCTTCATCATCCTCGTCAACATCCTCTTCATCTGTGCCATTTACTCCTGCGTCAAGGTAAAGGACAGACTCCTCCATCATTTTTTAAATCATACAAGCACCTTTTATAGAGATGTACCCAAAAGTTAACATTTGTTTGAATTTACATTTTCATGTATAACAAGCACTAAAATGAATAATAACCCCTCTCTTTCTCTCGCTCTCCCCCTCTCTCTTCTCCTCCCAGCTCTTCCCAGTTGCCTTGCAGACAGTGACTACGACTATAGTCCAGTCTCGTACCAACAGTACCCTGGTGGGAGTCCTCACCATCCTACTTCTCTTCATGTCTGCCTTTGTTAACATGGTAGGGATGACAATTCTCCCAATAGTGCCTGCAATTGCACTACGAAAATGTATGCACTCACTACTGTACGTCACTAAGAGTGTCTGCTAACTGACTAACTTGTGTGTGTGTGAATGTAGTTGTTCAGCTGGCTTCTCTGTTCAGCTGGCTTCTCTGTTCAGCTGGCTTCTCTGTTCAGCTGGCTTCTCTGTTCAGCTGGCTTCTCTGTTCAGCTGGCTTCTCTGTTGGTTGACATGTGATTTAAGACTGTATCTCTCTCTAGTTGACCTGTGACAGAGAGGGCCTGGTGGACTGTGTGGTGCGTGAGAGGAACCTGTCCTCCAGCTTGGTGACCCTGTGTCTACTACACAACCTGAGCCAGTCAGCACAGGACAGACTGACCCTGTGCCCCAGCCAGCCCACACCATGCCACTTCCCTGAGGTGAGCCCAGCTGGGACGCTACTGTGTGTGTGTGTGGTGTGACTAGTGTCTGTGTTTATTAACATTGTTATAACTTGCTATGCCTCTCCCCTCCCCCCTTCCAGTATTTCTGCTACAGTGTTCTCCTGACCCTGCTGGCCTGCAGTGTGTTCCTCCACATCAGCAGTATAGGGAAGCTGGCCCTCATGGTGCTGATCCAGGTCACCTTCCTGCTGCTGGTGGAGTGGCCCCAGGTGGCCCTGTTCGACAATGCAGACCTGCTGCTCACCGCCAGCACCCTGTGAGTTAAGACACACTGACAAACACAGACACACACCACACACACACACACACCCTGTGAGTCACTAACTGTAGCCTACTGCCCACCCGCCCACCCTAACCCTAGCCCACCTCAAATAGTATTTGTTCAAGTAGTACTTGTTTTCGTTCAAATACTTAAGCTGTGCAAAGCACAAAGGTCTTGTCAAGTGTTGAAACTATTTAATAAATGTGTGTTTTATTTTTTCCCTAGGATTCCTAGTTTCAATGAAACAGCTACAGGGACATGGTACGTTCATTTCTGTCTTTAGGTCTTATAGTGTCAGTGTTCTGTTACCATGTCTACTCCTAGACTGAATCCATCCTCCCCCTGTCTCCTCTCAACTCAATGTTCTGTTACCATGTCTACTCCTAGACTGAATCCATCCTCCCTGTCTCCTCTCAACTCAATGTTCTGTTACCATGTCTACTCCTAGACTGAATCCATCCTCCCCCTGTCTCCTCTCAACTCAATGTTCTGTTACCATGTCTACTCCTAGACTGAATCCATCCTCCCCCTGTCTCCTCTCAACTCAATGTTCTGTTACCATGTCTACTCCTAGACTGAATCCATCCTCCCCCTGTCTCCTCTCAACTCAATGTTCTGTTACCATGTCTACTCCTAGACTGAATCCATCCTCCCCCTGTCTCCTCTCAACTCAATGTTCTGTTACCATGTCTACTCCTAGACTGAATCCATCCTCCCCCTGTCTCCTCTTAACTCAATGTTCTGTTACCATGTCTACTCCTAGACTGAATCCATCCTCCCCCTGTCTCCTCTCAACTCAATGTTCTGTTACCATGTCTACTCCTAGACTGAATCCATCCTCCCCCTGTCTCCTCTCAGCTCAATGTTCTGTTACCATGTCTACTCCTAGACTGAATCCATCCTCCCTGTCTCCTCTCAACTCAATGTTCTGTTACCATGTCTACTCCTAGACTGAGTCCATCCTCCCCCTGTCTCCTCTCAACTCAATGTTCTGTTACCATGTCTACTCCTGGACTGAATCCATCCTCCCCCTGTCTCCTCTCAACTCAATGTTCTGTTACCATGTCTACTCCTGGACTGAATCCATCCTCCCTGTCTCCTCTCAGCTCAGTGTTCTGTTACCATGTCTACTCCTAGACTGAATCCATCCTCCCTGTCTCCTCTCAACTCAATGTTCTGTTACCATGTCTACTCCTAGACTGAATCCATCCTCCCCCTGTCTCCTCTCAGCTCAGTGTTCTGTTACCATGTCTACTCCTGGACTGAGTCCATCCTCCCCCTGTCTCCTCTCAGCTCAGTGTTCTGTTACCATGTCTACTCCTAGACTGAATCCATCCTCCCCCTGTCTCCTCTCAACTCAATGTTCTGTTACCATGTCTACTCCTAGACTGAATCCATCCTCCCCCTGTCTCCTCTCAGCTCAGTGTTCTGTTACCATGTCTACTCCTGGACTGAGTCCATCCTCCCCCTGTCTCCTCTCGGCCAGGAGTGTGATTGGTTGGTTGATTGATTGTGGTCCTGTCTCCTCTCAGCCAGGAGTGTGATTGGTTGGTTGATTGATTGTGGTCCTGTCTCCCCCATCCAGCCAGGAGTGTGATTGGTTGGTTGATTGATTGTGGTCCTGTCTCCTCTCAGCCAGGAGTGTGATTGGTTGGTTGATTGATTGTGGTCCTGTCTCCCCCATCCAGCCAGGAGTGTGATTGGTTGGTTGATTGATTGTGGTCCTGTCTCCTCTCAGCCAGGAGTGTGATTGATTGATTGATTGGTTGGTTGGTTGGTTGATTGTGGTTCTGTTTCCCCCATCCAGCCAGGAGACTGTGACCAAGGTGTCCCTAAAGGTCATGACCCCTGTCATCCTTACGGTGTTCGTCCTGGCTCTGTACCTGCATGCTCAGCAGGTGGAGTCCACCGCACGCCTCGACTTCCTGTGGAAGCTGCAGGTAGGACCCGGCCTCACACACACTGGTCCAGCAGGTGGAGTCCACTGCACGCCTCGTTTGTTTGTATCTGGTGACATCACTAAGATTGCAGAGCTCAGCCTTTCTCCATTTATCAAACGGATGCAGCAGAGTGACGTTACTCTCACCTCTGGTCGAACTTCAGTGGAATACTGTACCAAAAACCAATCAGCATTCAGAGTTCCTCTCAATACCTACAGACAGACAGTGATGTGGTTTCCCCATTCCCCTGTGTCTGTCCCCTCCAGGCCACAGGCTTTTTAACAAACCGTTTCCCCATTCCCCTGTGTCTGTTCCCTCCAGGCCACAGGCTTTTTAACAAGCCGTTTCCCCATTCCCCTGTGTCTGTTCCCTCCAGGCCACAGGCTTTTTAACAAACCGTTTCCCCATTCCCCTGTGTCTGTTCCCTCCAGGCCACAGGCTTTTTAACAAGCCGTTTCCCCATTCCCCTGTGTCTGCTCCCTCCTGGCCACAGGCTTTTTAACAAGCCGTTTCCCCATTCCCCTGTGTCTGTTCCCTCCTGGCCACAGGCTTTTTAACAAACTGTTTCCCCATTCCCCTGTGTCTGTCCCCTCCAGGCCACAGGCTTTTTAACAAACCGTTTCCCCATTCCCCTGTGTCTGTCCCCTCCTGGCCACAGGCTTTTTAACAAACCGTTTCCCCATTCCCCTGTGTCTGTCCCCTCCTGGCCACAGGCTTTTTAACAAACCGTTTCCCCATTCCCCTGTGTCTGTCCCCTCCTGGCCACAGGCTTTTTAACAAACCGTTTCCCCATTCCCCTGTGTCTGTTCCCTCCAGGCCACAGGCTTTTTAACAAACCGTTTCCCCATTCCCCTGTGTCTGTTCCCTCCTGGCCACAGGCTTTTTAACAAACCGTTTCCCCATTCCCCTGTGTCTGTTCCCTCCAGGCCACAGGCTTTTTAACAAACCGTTTCCCCATTCCCCTGTGTCTGTTCCCTCCAGGCCACAGGCTTTTTAACAAACCGTTTCCCCATTCCCCTGTGTCTGTCCCCTCCTGGCCACAGGCTTTTTAACAAACCGTTTCCCCATTCCCCTGTGTCTGTTCCCTCCAGGCCACAGGCTTTTTAACAAACCGTTTCCCCATTCCCCTGTGTCTGTCCCCTCCAGGCCACAGAGGAGAAAGAGGAGATGGAGGAGCTTCAGGCCTACAACCGCCGGCTCCTCCACAACATCCTGCCTAAAGACGTGGCCGCCCACTTCCTGACGCGGGAGCGGCGTAATGACGAGCTCTACTACCAGTCCTGTGAGTGTGTGGCCGTCATGTTTGCCTCCATCTCCAACTTCTCTGAGTTCTACGTAGAGCTGGAGGCCAACAACGAGGGAGTGGAGTGTCTCCGGCTGCTCAACGAGATCATTGCAGACTTTGACGAGGTTTGTTTCTCTGTTTGTACTTATTTTAATCTTCCAAGAGCCAATGAGGAGGGAGGGGAGGACTGAGGGAAGGTGGAGGAGTGGAAGATTCAAAAGTATAATGGAGGGAGATTGTAAATCGCATCGGAATAGTCTGTAATGAAAGCCACAAATCAGCACTAGGGGGAACAGTAACAGTAGTCCATGCATGATGACATGTTCTGTGTCTACGAAAGAAGAAAAAGAAGACTGTAGTTCGTAACTCTCTTCCGCTGATGACAATCCTTTGACTACGTTTTTACATTACATTTTAGTCATTTAGCAGATGCTCTTATCCAGCTAGGTGGGACAACCACATATGTCAGTCATAGTAAGTACATTTTTTCTCAATAAAGTAGCTATGAGCAAAGTCAGTGTGAGTAGGAGGTGGGAGTGTTAGTTCACGAAAGGCTATATTTTTTCTTTTTTTTGACTTGCTTTTCCCTTCTGAAAAATGTATCAACCCCTACAAAAATGTCCATTAATTATAATCCACAGAATAATTGAAATTTCCTGTTGCTGCAGGATTGTTTTTCCTGCTGTAGCAAACTGTCTCAAATGAAGATCCTATGTCTGTTCCTCCCTCTCCCCCCAGATCATCAGTGAGGACAAGTTCCGCCAGCTGGAAAAGATAAAGACCATCGGTAGCACTTACATGGCAGCCTCTGGCCTCAATGACTCTACCTACGACCGCGAGGGACGATCACACATCCTGGCTCTGGCAGACTACGCTATGAGACTCAAAGAACAAATGAAGTACATCAATGAACACTCCTTCAATAACTTCCAGATGAAAATAGGTGAGTCCCTGGACCTATAGTAGAGGTATGGTAGGAGTAGTAGGATTAGCAGGAGGAGCAGGAGGAGCAGGAGTAGTAGGAGGAGGAGCAGTAGTAGATAGGAGCAGGAGGAGTAGGAGGAGCAGTAGCAGGAGGAGGAGCAAGAGTAGCAGGAAAAGTAGGAGTAGCAAGAGTAGCAAGAGTAGCAGCAGGAGGAGTAGTAGTAGCAGAAGGAGTAGCAGAAGGAGTAGCAGGAGCAGCAGGAGGAGTAGGAGTAGCAGCAAGAGGAGTAGGAGTAGCAGCAGGAGGTGTGGGAGTAGCAGCAGGAGGTGTAGGAGTAGCAGGAGGAGTAGGAGTAGCAGCAGGAGGAGTAGGAGTAGCAGCAGGAGGAGTAGGAGTAGCAAGAGGAGTAGGAGGAGTAGCAGGATGAGTAGGAGTAGCAGCAGAAGGAATAGGAGTAGCAGGAGTAGCAGCAGGAGGAGTAGCGGGAGTAGAAGCAGGAGGAGTAGCAGGATTAGCAGGAGGAGGAGTAGGAGTAGCAGCAGGAGGAGTAGGATGAGTAGGAGTAGCAGCAGGAGGAGTAGCAGGAGTAGCAGCAGGATGAGTAGCAGGAGTAGCAGCAGGAGGAGGAGGAGGAGCAGCAGGAGGAGTAGGAGTAGCAGCAGGAGGAGTAGGAGTAGCAGCAGGAGGAGTAGGAGTAGCAGGAGGAGGAGTAGGAGGAGCAGGAGAGTAGCAGGAGGAGTAGGAGTAGCAGCAGGAGGAGTAGGAGTAGCAGCAGGAGTAGGAGGAGTAGCAGGATGAGTAGGAGTAGCAGCAGAAGGAATAGGAGTAGCAGCAGGAGGAGTAGGAGTAGCAGCAGGAGGAGTAGGAGTAGCAGCAGGAGTAGGAGGAGTAGCAGGATGAGTAGGAGTAGCAGCAGAAGGAATAGGAGTAGTAGGAGTAGCAGCAGGAGGAGTAGCAGGAGTAGAAGCAGGAGGAGTAGCAGGATTAGCAGGAGGAGGAGCAGGAGGAGTAGGAGTAGCAGCAGGAGGAGTAGGAGTAGCAGCAGGAGGAGTAGGAGTAGCAGCAGGAGGAGTAGCAGGAGTAGCAGCAGGATTAGCAGCAGGAGGAGGAGGAGTAGGAGTAGCAGGAGGAGTAGGAGAGTAGCAGGAGGAGTAGGAGAGTAGCAGGAGGAGTAGGAGTAGCAGCAGGAGGAGTAGGAGTAGCAGCAGGAGGAGTAGGAGTAGCAGCCAGCAGGAGGAGTAGGAGTAGCAGCAGGAGAAGTAGGAGTAGCAGGATGAGTAGGAGTAGCAGCAGAAGGAATAGGAGTAGCAGGAGTAGCAGCAGGAGGAGTAGGAGTAGGAGGAGTAGCAGCAGGAGTAGCAGGAGGAGTAGTAGGAGTAGCAGGAGGAGTAGTAGTAGGAGTAGTAGGAGTAGCAGGAGGAGTAATAGCAGGAGGAGTAGGAGTAGTAGCGGGAGTAGCAGGAGGAGTAGGAGTAGTAGCCGTCATGAGACAGAGAACAGATGAAGTACATCAACGAACACTCTTTCAATAACTTCCACGTTTCTGTTGACGTGTCCCTTTGTAAAGTCTACACACTGAGAATCTGGATCAATCCTGGTCTTGGAGGGCGACAGTAGTCAACCATTAGTTGATGTGTATTAGTGTTGGGCTGGAACAAAAGCCTGCGGGTGTTGCAGCGCTCTAGGACAACATTGGGATTCCCTAGCCCTTGATAATGATTATATTACACATAAGAGTCATTGAACGAAGGCGTCCTCTGTACGGGGGAGTTTTGTTAAGAGCCACAGCGCTCGGTCTGAACAGTAACAGGCATTTCTTGAGGTACGGTTTTAGAAGCATGAAGACATTATCTTTCATATCAGCAAGATTTTTTTTTTAAGGTGAAATTAATACACACCATATTTCAATGTTACAGCGCTTTTTTTATGGGAAACAGACGTAAGACAGAGTGGACTACCTGTGCTAATTCGCTATCTGCGTCTCCGAACAGTTGTGTGTAAACGAAAGACAGGCGCAACAAAAGTGTTGTCACTGAGAAATACTGTCGGCTGCAGCTCATTTAAAACAGTGTACAGTAAGTGTGTATTTTGCGTTTGTGAAATGATTTTGATGTAATATGAAAGTAGAAGGATTTATGCTTCTAGAACCATACCGTAATTAAGAATCCATTCACGTTTAGAAGGAGTATTTGGCTGTCTTGTCTTCCAGAGCCAATTCACCTCGAAAACAAAACATGTAAAGTCCTCGGGACTATAAGAAGTAAGGTTAGGCTCCATTATTGGGCTAGGGTTTAGTTAAGAGGTAGGTAGAGTGAAGTGGTGCGATGCAGGTTGACTGTGGTCTCCTCATGCAGGTCTCAACATGGGTCCGGTGGTGGCTGGGGTGATTGGGGCCAGGAAGCCCCAGTATGATATCTGGGGGAACACTGTCAACGTAGCCAGTCGAATGGACAGCACCGGAGTCCCAGACTGCATACAGGTACATACACCTACTTTTATATGTCATTGAGTCCTACAGCTTTCACTTTTAACACTTATTGAAATGCAATATTAATTAGTCAATGAATTGAATGGATAATAAATAGATGATGAGCTTGAACTCAATATACAGTAGATTCAGTGTCCCCTCTGTTCTCCATGACCAGTGCTGCCACCTGCTGTACATAAAACCCTACTGCAGCTCATGAGAAGGGCTTACCAAGACAAACTTTCCAAAAGGACTAATTTAAGGCAGAAAGGAGTTGGAGCATTTAACAAAAGAGGCAGAGATTCATTTATTTTAGCTCACTTTAATCCATTATTCAGGATGAGTACAGGTGACTGACGTTTTGACGTCAAGCTTGACGTCTTCCTTAAGAGTATTTTGCGACCATGAGTTTTTACAAGGAAGGAACAATAGCTGTAACTAGATACCAAGTGTTCCACTTCAACTAGATCTACACTTTCCATCATATACTCTTCCTTCCACTGTGTAGTGCCTTGAACATTATAGAACAGAACACAATTGAATAGAACAGAACACAATTGAATAGAACAGAACACAATTGAATTCCAGCCAGTGTCTATTCCACAAGTTACCACCGGCTAAATCTATGACATTAAAATGCCTATTTACTCTGTTCCATCTCACTGCGCAATCCACTGTCTCATCAGCCCAGCCAAGCAATTTATAAATGTGATCTCCATTATAAAAATCATCTAGACATTATCTCACATTTCTTTTAGACTTCTTTTAGACTAGATTTAGTTTTCAACAGCGGAGATTTGTATAAACCTTGCTGTCTGTCTCTCTGACATTTGCAACATTGTTTCAATATTCAAATTCGATCTCCAACCGTCCTATAGTAATGAATGTGTCGGGAGTCTGGACGAGACAGACCGGCAGGCAGCTTTTCTCAGTCAGTCGAAATCATGAAAGCTGGCATCATTGTTATGGATATATACAAACAAATGTCAATTGAAAAAAGGTCAAATGAAACGTTTGGAGGATATATTGGCATGGGGGTTGTTTGGCCCGCGACCGTGCCAATATCCTCCAAACACCGACTTCGAAGGCATTATCACTTTAATACAACGGGTTACCAACATATTCAAATAATGATTGATATTTTTACATAAAAAAACGTTATTTTGATGAATTTATTCATACTATTTCATCCTTCCACAACATATATAGTCCTGACACAAATCTAGGGTTGCTACCCAAGCAGGCTGTTCGTACGTTCTCTCGGTTCAGTTGCCAGAGACGTGACCCAGTCGATCAGTCTTTTTGTTCTGTATCTATGGACACGACCCAGTCGTTCGGTCTAAATGTTCCATTGCCATACTGGCTGGCAACACTCTTATCCCTTGCTGCCTAGCTAGTCAACCATGGCTAACTTACGATCACGTCAAACAGTGAAGCCAGAATAACAACAAAGTAGCTGCATTTGCTTTTGTTTAAGCTGTTTTCTAGTGACATTTATATAGACACATATACCAATGAGCTAATGAGGCGCGATTTCGCAAGGCATAGAAAATGTGCTCTCTCGTCAGGACACTGTTGTTCAGAGGAGCTAGCCAACAACACAGCTAACACAATCACTTCAAGCTGGAAAGACTGCAAACAAGCTGCGCTTTGTTCCGTTTTACCTTTTTTCAGTCAACATTTCTTTGTAAATATCCATAAAAATGTGGGGGTGGCAGGTAGCCTAATGGTTAGAGTATAATGGTTAGAGTATTGGGCCAGTAACCGAAAGGTTGCAAGATCGAATCCATGAGCTGACAAGGGGCAGACTGAACAAGGCAGTTAACCCACTGTTCCTAGGCTATCATTAAAAATAAGAATTCGATTTTATCTGACTTGCCTAGTTAAATAAAGGTAAAAAATAATAATAATAATTTTAAAATATAATAAATGATGCCAGCTGATTCATGATTTCAACTGACTGAGAAACGCTGCCTGCCTGCCTGCCTGTCTGTCTGTCTCGTCCAGGCTCCCGACACGTTCATTACTATGGGACAGCTGGAGTTGAATATTGAAACAATTTTGCAAATGTCTAAAAAAAAAAGCTAAATGTTAGTCTAAAAGAAATGTTAGATAATGTCTCGATGCTTTTTATAATGGAGATCAAGTTTATAAATTGCCTGGCTGGGCTGATGAGACAGTGGATTGAGCAGTCAGAAGGAACAGAGTAAATTGGCAATGACACACACACACACACACACACACACACACACACACACACACACACACACACACACACACACACACACACACACATACACACACTTAAGTGTTCTTGTGTTGTCTTGTCCCAGGTGACCACAGACCTGTACCACGTCCTGGTAAAAAAAGGCTACCAGCTGGACCACAGAGGCCTGGTTAAGGTGAAGGGGAAGGGAGAGATGACCACATACTTCCTTACCAGCGGTCCCAATGGTCCCTAGGGCAGTTAACCACCGACGGTCATGGGATTACCACTGGCTGCTAATACATGAAGAAGAGAGAGATGAGAGGAAGAGGGGGGGTGAGTGAGTTAGGGAAAGAGGGAGAATGGGGGGGAAGAAGTGAGAAGAGAGGTGGGGGGAGTGAGTTAGGGAAAGAGGGAGAATGGGGGGGGAAGAAGTGAGAAGAGAGGGGGGGGAGTGAGTTAGGGAAAGAGGGAGAATGGGGGGGAAGAAGTTGGAAGAGAGAGGGGGGAGTGAATGAGTTAAGGAAAGAGGGAGAATGGGGGGAAGAAGTGAGAAGAGAGAGGGGGGTGAGTGAGTTAGTTAGTGAAAAAGAAAGAATGGGGGGAAGAAGTGAGAAGAGAGAGGGGGGGGGTGAGTGAGTTAGTGAAAAAGAAAGAATGGGGGGGAAGAAGTGAGAAGAGAGAGGGGGGAGTGAGTTAAGGAAAGAGGGAAAATGGGGGGGAAGAAGTGAGAAGAGAGGGGGGGGTGAGTGAGTTAGGGAGAGTGGGGTGAAGAAGTGAGAAGAGAGAGAGGGGGAGAGTGAGACGAGACCGAGAGAGCAAGAAAGAGAGAGAGAGAGACAAACGGCTAATGAACACTGGAACATAAAGAAAAAAACAGATCAGCTCTATGATGGACAGATGTATGTGTGTGACAATGTATTCTTCTGCACAACTTTAGGGTTGCGTCTCAAATGCCACCCTATTCCCTATATAGGGGCCCTGGTCAAAATTAGTGCACTACATAGGGAATAGGGTGCCGTATGGAACGCACACACATAATTTTGTTCTTACTACAACACTTTTTCGACAAAGCTACTTGAAAGATATAAAGAAATAATTATAATGAAGACCTGTTGCCTTACAGAACAAAAGGCAATATTTGTTTTGTTGTGAGCTACACTACAAGTAGTTCACGTCCGGAGTCATTATTTATTTTTCACTGAAATGGATAGTTTTTTGTTGTCGTGACGACCTTGGAACATAAACTATATATGTATTATATGAAATATGCAAGGATAAGAAGAAATGGATGAAAACGACCAAAGAACACGTTTGATTATGAGAGACTGACTACACACATCTACCAATTTCAGTTTGAAATGAATGCAGAATGAACAACTGAAATGATTGCAGATCAAACAACTGAATTTACTGCAGAATGAACAACTGAAATGATTGACAACAAAGGCCACAGAAATCAACGTAACGTTCTTTGATAGCGGCGATCACTTACAGTATATTGATAATATGAAGGAGAGCTGAGAAATCTGTCTTTGGTTGTGCACAGCGAATATAGAGAGAGACCGCACACACACACAGGGTTGGGTTACAGTTACTAGTTACTTGTCCAAAATGTAGATTACCCCAACGCAGTAATGTAATCTGATTACTTTCAGCTACTTTTGGATTACTTCCCCTTAAGAGGCGTAAGAAGAAGACTAAAAGGATCCATCAAACGCATTTAGTGTGTCATCACAGTGGTCTCTGACATCACAGTGGTCTCTGACATCATAGTGGTCTCTGACATCATAGTGGTCTCTGACTTGTGGTTAGACTCGGTCAGGTGGAACAAACTTAAACTTGAGCCTTTTTTTCAAGGCTGAATTGAATGTCGTTCATAATACAGGTGTCGTAATATATTTTTTGTCAAACAGCCTTTCTGAATTTATAAGTAATCCAATAAATAATCATCTCTTTTCTGAAAAGTTTTTGTAATCTGATTACAATATTTCTGCTGGTAACGTAACTGATTACTGTTCGTTTCAGTTTTTTTTTGTAATCCGATTACATATAACGGATTACATGCAACCCTACACACACACACACATACCAGTCTTGGGTTGGATTTCTGTGTTCCTTTCAGGGCCTCTATTGTGTGCAGGCTAACAAACCCACAGAAGGTAGTTTTCTCTTTGCTAGGTATGATCAATTACTTTCTCTCTCTAGATGTATTTTTTGGTACAAGCCAAAACAGAAACTTTAGTGAAGGACAAACAAACAACTGCATTGGTGCCATGGTACTGGAGGGAGTTTTAACTGCTATGAGATGTTTTCTATGAAATAAGTGTGTGTGTGTGTGTGTGTGTGTGTGTGTGTGTGTGTGTGTGTGTGTGTGTGTGTGTGTGTGTGTGTGTGTGTGTGTGTGTGTGTGTGTGTGTGTGTGTGTGTGTGTGTGTGTGTGAGGGGGTAACTGTATGTTCTCTTTAAAGGGGCATAACTTTTCACTGTGAGGTTTTTAAAGATACGGTATGACAAATGGAGTGTACCCAAATGGCATCCTATTCCCTATATAGTACACAACTTTAGACCAGAGCCCTATGGGCCCTATTCCCTATATAGTGTACTACTTTAGACAAGAGCCCTATGCACCCTATTCCCTATATAGTGTACTACTTTTGACCTGAGCCCTGTGGGTCCTGGTAGTGCGCTATGGGCCCTGGTCAATAGAAGTGCACTATATAGGGAATAGGATGCCATTTGGGATGAAGGAATACTTTCTTGCCAAAATGATTGCATGTGTTGTTATTATATCTTATACTTTGGAGTTGTGTTCATTCCTGATTTTCATTTTTGTTGATTTATTTGTATTTTTTAAATCACCTTTACTTCATTTATTTAATTCAAATGTTCTGTGATTATGATTGCAATTCCATTCCAACCCTAAATGTATAAAAACACTCATTGATTTTGGATTGTATTAAAAAATATGGTCAGGAGGTGGTTCTCTACAGTACAATGTAATAGGAGAATACACAAAAGTTATTATTTTAAGTCCACTAGCTGTTACCTTGAAATAAGGGTTACATCTATAGCAGTATCTGTACTACATAGTATTTAACGCTATCTGATTTGGCAAGTAGAGGATGTTCGCATGACTGTAAATTGGATAAAAATCGTCTGCTAAATGGCATTATATTATTATTATTATTATACAGTATAATAGTCTCTTTACCCCCAAAGGAGTACTGTATTTTGAAACTGTTATTTTATGAATGTACGTAAAACACTAAAGATATTGTACGTCTATGGTGACACTACTACTACTACTACTCATTATTTTCGCAGTACTAACATTATCTACCTTGTATTGAAAGAAATGACCAGAAATGACCAGAAAGCCCAATGCGGGCTCCCAGGTCAGAACAGGGATGTGACCTGTTCTTTTGCACCAACATGAGGGAGAGGAAGAGCTACTGCTGTGTTTATACTCTATGCCACTCTCTTCCCTTGGTACTCTGAGTCTCACCGTACTGTATATCAGGGGAGGAGATTATATAGGGCCTACCATGGTGACTTGGGGTCTTTGTCTATCTATCTTCTCCCTCAAACATTAGGAACGAAAGAATAAAGAGTGGAACAGGTGGAGGTACCCATCTGAACTTGCCCAATAAGAAACGACTTGTTTTCCAATGCAAAACGTTTTGCTACTGTGTGCCCTAATGAACACGAAGCAGCCTGTGTGTAGGAGGGAATGGATATCTGATTGATTGAAGTTGATTTGTTCCCCCCTTTTATTTGGTCTTTTTTCCCCATTACTCTCTTATTGTATTTGAGTTGAAAGGCCAACAAAATAATGTTTGTTTGTTTTTCCATTCCAAAAATAACACTATACCAGAATTGCAGAAATTCGTTTGATTTCCCCTTGATACGAAATCAATAAATGGCTGTTTTGTATTATTGATGATTGTCATTCAGTTATTATTCAATCAATGTCTGCCCCTAATCAATGTGCTATGTAAACCTATGTGTTTTGCTGCTGTTTCATTGCAATGCACATTTTAGTCAAATAATAAGTTAGTAAAGTTATTGGTAATGTCATGTTCATAATAATGGGTAACACTTTACCTTAAGTTTGACATTTTGATCATTTAGCAGACGCTCTGATCCAGAGCGACTTACAGGAGGAGTATTTGGGGTTAAGTACCTTGCTCAAGGGCACATCGACAGATTTTTCACCTAGTCGGCTCGGGGATTCGACCAGCAACCTTTCGGTTACTGGCCCAATGCTCTTAACCGCTGGGCTACCTGCCACCAGTTGCTACTATACCCCCTGTCAACTAAACATTAATAATAACTGTAGTAACAACACTGTAGTCACATAGGAATTGCTACGTAACTACATGGTTTTAGAATGGGAGTTAGCCTTGTTGCACCATCCTGATCCCGCCAGCTAACATAACATTAGGGCTCCCGAGTGGCGCAGCGGTCTAAGGCAATGCATCTCAGTGCTAGCGGCATCACTACAGACCCTGGTTCAATTCCAGGCTGTATCACAACTGGCCGTGATTGGGAGTCCCATAGGGCGGCGCACAGTTGGCCCAGCGTCGTCCGGGTTTGGTTGGTGTAGGCCGTCATTGTAAATAAGAATTTGTTCTTAACTGACTTGACTAGTTAAATAAAAGTTACATTTTTTTTAAAATCAGTTTCGCTATATGGATAAAGTGAAACTAAACCAGAGCACAGAGGTAAGGATGGTGGATTAGGATGCGTCTAGCAGGGTTGGGATCAAATTCATTTAAATTCCAGTCAATTCAGGAAGTACACTGAAAATTCCAATTCTCTTCCATGCTTGTCAATGACTGACATTTGTAATTGTAATTAAGATTTGCTTTTTGAATTGAAATGAAATGAGCCCAACAATGGAGACTAGATGGGAGTAGGCCTGAAGGGAAAGTGTAGACCTAGGTAGGGTTTTTATTTCTCAACACACCACACAGAAGGGCCTAGCTAGTACCACTGGAGGGCAATGTAAGACCTCCCATAGTTTCACTCTTCTGTCTTATTCACCAGTCAACTGATAGAACTAAATCAGTTTGATTATCCAACAAATTGCAATTTGTTGAACAATGTAATTTACTGCAATAGATGGAATTCCTATGCCGTATCATTCAATCTCAACTCTGGACCTCGAAGCCGGTTTCCACTGCATTTTTTTCATTGTTCCCCTTTAATCAGGGACCGACTTAGACTTGGGACACCAGGTGTGTGCAATTAATTATCAGCAGGCCCCAGACCTCATAGGGTAAGAATGAAATACCCCTGCCCTATATAGTGCACAAATGTTGACCAGGGTCCTATGGGGACACACCATGGTTTTGGTAGACTATCGTGGTGTTGCTGGAATGTCAGATTTCCACAAGCAATGTCAATCAACTGCCTGCGATCAAGATTTAGACCTTGCGCATTAAGCTGAGAGATGGAGGCAAGCAATTGGCTTCTCAATGTCTGAAGATAAATCCCAAATGGCATCCTATTACCTATACAGTGCACTACTTTGGACCAGAGCCCTATTGGCCTTGGTCAAAATTAGTGCAATAGGGAATAGGGTGCCATTTGGGACAATACAGAATAAATCAGTCTACAGTTTCAAGACGGCAGTAGTGGAGATGGTATTTAATTGCTTTGACATGAATAATGTAGCTATGTTGAAGTAATGGCTATGTTAACGTAGACTACAGCATTCTATGCTGAGCATTAATTAAACAATGTGTCACGCCCTGACCATAGAGAGCCCTCGGTTCTCTATGGTGTTTAGGTCAGAGCGTGACTGGGGGGGTTATCTAGTTTATAGATTTCTAGGTTGGTGGTTTGTGTGGTTCCCAATTAGAGGCAGCTGGTAATCATTGCCTCTAATTGGGGATCATATTTAGGTAGGCTTTTTCCCCACCTGCATTTGTGGGATATTGTTTGTGTTAGTGTGTTTGAGCACTATGTCGTCACGGTCTTTGCAAGTTTTGTTTCACTTTGTAATTAATGACGTGGAACTCAATTCACGCTGCGCCTTGGTCCGCTCATTTCCAAGATCGTGACACAATGTGAATTATTTTTCCTGCTGCCAAATGGCTAATCTAATCGTCTTGAAAATCAGAGTGTTTTTGATGTAGAATAAATTAATCTAGTCTTCAGATGTTTTAAAGTTGTATTCCTGGTTGCAAAGTAACAGTAGACAAGCCCATAGACATGACGGACCGTCACAGTCCGGTCTGTGTCAGTGACGTGGAGTTAAGTTTTCTTTAGGACCCTGCAAACGGGAGTTAATCATTTCAACGAATGGCACCTGTTCGATTCAAAGGGGAAATCGGGAGCCCACAGTGTTGGTGCTAGTATATCCTTTTCGCGCGGAGTAAAATAAACTTTTAAAATGATTACCTACGTCCATCTATCTTATTTGCAATACTAAATAAATAGCGTCGCAAAGCCGTCTCTTCAAATTTGTGAACAGGTTCCAAGGTAAGAAAGAAAGCTCTCCGGGAGACAACGCATCATTGCATCTGTCTTGTATCGTAACCGTTTTTTCCCTTATGCACCAGAACGGCTACATTTGTATTGCAATAAAGTTGTTACTGTATGTAATTTCCTGTGAGACACTTATAGAACAAGAAACGATAGGGATAGTGGCTGCTTATGTTATTTTATCCTATCTATGTCATACATTTAGTTATTTTGTCGTTTGTGTAAATCACAAAGGGAAATCTTACCTTTTTTTTTTTTAGACTAACTCAAGTCATATTTCATACGCTATAGTCAAATACTTCCTGATCATTTTCTCACAACCAATTTCTTGCTTCTGGCATCATCTTATAACGACGAGCTGGAAAAGATCTTAGATGAGACAACGTGTTTAAAAACCACTCAAATTTACTTGGGAATTAAATGAGAGTTCAGTTTAGGGCTAACAGTGCCTTCAATAATTCTATGGTTACTTACTTTCAAAAGCCTATTTAGTATAGTAGTGTTACAAAGTTGTTGCAAGTGTAACAATGTTGCAGTTTCATGTTCACTTGGTGTCTGTAGTATATAGCAGTAGTATGGATGGTATACATCACTCCTCACCGCTGTTGCCAACCCTTTGTACTGTTTCCGGTATGTAAATGACTGGTTAACCAGATTTATGGGTGCACTTCCTATTCTCACTGCATAGTGCTAATTGGATAATACACCATTTCTATATTATTTTACAATAGTAGAAACTAAACATAAAAAGGAGATTAAAACAAAACAACACCAAATCAAATTGTATTTGTCACATACACATGGTTAGCAGATGTTAATGCGAGTGTAGCGAAATGCTTGTGCTTCCAGTTCCGACAATGCAGTAATAACCAACAAGTAATCTAACCTAACAATTCCACAACTACTACCTTATACACACAAGTGTAAAGGGATAAAGAATATGTACATACAGATATATGAATGAGTGATGGTACAGAACGGCATAGGCAAGATGCAGTAGATTGTATCGAGTACAGTATATACACTGCTCAAAAAAATAAAGGGAACACTTAAACAACACAATGTAACTCCAAGTCAATCACACTTCTGTGAAATCAAACTGTCCACTTAGGAAGCAACACTGATTGACAATAAATTTCACATGCTGTTGTGCAAATGGAATAGACAAAAGGTGGAAATTATAGGCAATTAGCAAGACACCCCCAATAAAGGAGTGATTCTGCAGGTAGTCACCACAGACCACTTCTCAGTTCCTACGCTTCCTGGCTGATGTTTTGGTCACTTTTGAATGCTGGCGGTGCTCTCACTCTAGTGGTAGCATGAGACGGAGTCTACAACCCACACAAGTGGCTCAGGTAGTGCAGCTCATGCAGGATGGCACATCAATGCGAGCTGTGGCAAGAAGGTTTGCTGTGTCTGTCAGCATAGTGTCCAGAGCATGGAGGCGCTACCAGGAGACAGGCCAGTACATCAGGAGACGTGGAGGAGGCCATAGGAGGGCAACAACCCAGCAGCAGGACCGCTACCTCCGCATTTGTGCAAGGAGGGGCACTGCCAGAGCCCTGCAAAATGACCTCCAGCAGGCCACAAATGTGCATTTGTCTATTCCATTTGCACAACAGCATGTGAAATGTATTGTCAATCAGTGTTGCTTCCTAAGTGGACAGTTTGATTTCACAGAAGTGTGATTGACTTGGAGTTACATTGTGTTGTTTAAGTGTTCCCTTTATTTTTTTGAGCAGTGTATATATATGAGATGAGTAATGTAGGGTATGTAAACATAAAAGTGCATAGTTTAAAGTGGCTAGTGATACATGTATTACATAAAGATGGCAAGATGCAGTAGATGATATAGAGTACAGTATATACATATACATTATATTAAGTGGCATTGTTTAAAGGGGCTAGTGATACATTTTTGATCAATTTCCATTATTAAAGTGAGCTGGAGTTGAGTCAGTATGGTGGCAGCAGCCACTCGATGTTAGTGGTGGCTATTTAACAGTCTGATGGCCTTGAGATAGAAGCTGTTTTTCAGTCTCTCGGTCCCTGCTTTGATGCACCTGTACTGACCTCGCCTTCTGGATGATAGCGGGGTGAACAAGCAGTGGCTCGGGTGGTTGTTGTCCTTGATGATCTTTATGGCCTTCCTGTGATATCGGGTGGTGTAGGTGTAGGTAGTCCACCAGACTAAGATCAGGAAGAAACGGAGAGAAGGAGTAGGGCACCACTGGATGTCATAAGGTGAATGCACCAATTTGTAAGTCGCTCTGGATAAGAGCGTCTGCTAAATGACTTACATGTAAATGTAAATGTAGGGCTAATGAAGGGAAGGGTATGAGTGAACGAGTAGGTGTTGTGTGTCAGAGGGGGAGTGTGTGTGTGTGTGTGTGTGTGTGTGTGGGGGGGGGTCATAAGGTTAGGCCATGGTGAACAGGTGAGGCTTTAGGAGGGACTGAAAGATGGTGATGGTCTCTGTCATGGTTGGAGCAACCCTGGAAAAGGCCATGTCACCAAAACACTGGAGCTAGGACCTGGGAAGCAACAAGGTGGCCTGCTGTGGTGAAGTATAACTAGTTGGAGCTTATGGAGGGAGCTTGAGTTGATGCCAGAGAGTAGTGAGTTGCAGTTGTCGAGATGGGAGATGAACGCGTGGATCAGGTTTTCAGCAGCAGGAGGACCTGACTTTGGCATTAATGCGGAGGTGGAAGAATGAGGTTTTGACAGTCTGTTGGATATGGTGGACGAAGGAGAGGGTGGAGTCCAGGATTATGCCAAGGTTGCCGTGCGTGGGGAGAGGGAGAGACGATGGTATCATCAATGGTTTCCAACTTTGCTGAGTGTGGTTTTGGTTCCTATGACGAAGTTCGGTTTTTGTCACTGTTTAGCTTGAGGAAGATGTGTTGCATTCAGGTTTGTATTTCAGAGGCAGTATTCAATGTGGGTCAGAGGTGGGTTGAGGAAGGATTTGGTGCTGAGGTAGCTCTGGGTGTCGTTGGCGTAACAGTGGAAGTCAAGGTTGAATGGCAGAGGATCTGACCAAGGGGGAGGATGTAGATGAGGAAGAGTAAAATACCCAGCACAGAGCCCTGGGGGACACCCTGTGTGACAGCAGCGGAGTCAGAGGTGTGGCCATTGAGGGAGATGGTGGGTCCAGTTGGTGAGGTAAGATTGTAGCCAGGAGAGTGCGGCGCCCTCCAGCCTGGTAAGCAGGACTTGATGGCTCAGGTCCAGGAGAATCCGGATGTTGAGGGCATCAGCAGAGGTTAGGAGGTCATTGAGGTAGGTTTGTAGTTGGGAGGCAACAGTCCTTTCAAATCAAATGTTATTTGTCACATGCTTCGTAAAGATCAGGTGTGTATACTTACAGTGAAATTCTTACTTTACGGGCCCTTCCCAACAGTGCAGATTATATCAAAATAATAGAAAGATAATAACACTAAGAATAAATACACAATGAGTAACAATAACTTGGCTATAAACACAAAGTACCCGTACAGAGTCGATGTGCAGTGGTACGAGTGCCCCCAACACTCAGGCCCTTCACGAGGTAGTTGAGGTACATAAACTCAGCAAAAAAAGAAACTTCCTTTTTTCAGGACCCTGTCTTTCAAAGATAATTTGTAAAAATCCAAAAAACTTCACAGATCTTCATTGTAAAGGGTTTAAACACTGTTTCCCATGCTTGTTCAATGAACCATAAACAATTAATGAACATGCACCTGTGGAACGGTCATTAAGACACTAACAGCTCACAGACAGTAGGCAATTAAGGTCACAGTTATGAAAACGTAGGACACTAAAGAGACCTTTCTACTGACTCTGAAAAACACCAAAAGAAAGATGCCCATGGTCCCTGCTCATCTGCGTGAACTTGCCTTAGGCATGCTGCAAGGAGGCATGAGGACTGCAGATGTGGCCAGGGCAATAAATTGCAATGTCCGTACTGTGAGACGCCTAAGACAGCGCTACAGGGAGACAGGACGGACAGCTGATCATCCTCGCAGTGGCAGACCACGTGTAACAACATCTGCACAGGATCGGTACATCCGAACATCACACCTGCGAGACAGGTACTGCCCGAGTTACACCAGGAATGCACAATCCCTCCATCATTGCTCAGACTGTCCGCAATAGGCTGAGAGAGGCTGGACTGAGGGCTTGTAGGCCTGTTGTAAGGCAGGTCCTCACTAGAGGTCGACTGATTATGATTTTTCAACGCCGATACCGATTATTGGAGGACCAAAAAGCCGATACCGATTTTCGGCCGATTTTTATTTATTTATTTGTAATAATGACAATTACAACAATACTGAATGAACACTTATTTTAACTTAATATAGTACATCAATAAAATAAATTTAGCCTCAAATAAATAATGAAACATGTTCAATTTGGTTTAAATAATGCAAAAACAAAGTGTTGGAGAAGAAAGTAAAAGTGCAATATGTGCCATGTAAGAAAGCTAACGTTTAAGTTCCTTGCTCAGAACATGAGAACATATGAAAGCTGATGGTTCCTTTTAACATGAGTCTTCAATATTCCCAGGTAAGAAGTTTTAGGTTGTAGTTAATATAGGAATTATAGGACTATTTCTCTCTATACGATTTGTATTTCATATACCTTTGACTATTGGATGTTCTTATAGGCACTTTAGTATTGCCAGTGTAACAGTATAGCTTCCATCCCTCTCCTCGCCGCTACCTGGGCTCGAACCAGGAACACATCGACAACAGCCACCCTCGAAGCAGCGTTACCCATGCAGAGCAAAGGGAACAACTACTCCAAGTCTCAGAGCGAGTGACGTTTGAAACGCTATTAGCGCGCACCCCGCTAACTAGCTAAAGTTGTCCAAGAACTTTGTAACAAAATATTAACATTTTGACATCTGGATGGTTATTTGTTACGGTTCAAACATTAATGACATTTTATTGGAAGGGTGAACTTTATATTAGAAGTTGCTCTGAACATATTTTCCATACTACATGGTAGAACTAGAAAGATTCCTCTTTCTTCACATGGCATGTAACTGACGTCTGTTACCAGCATAAAAACCAGCCAAACAACATTCGAGTCAGTAGTGTTCTGTGTGGCCAATGTTGGGCTCTTGAACCACGAGAGTGTATTGAATCAATGAGGGAGGTAGGCTTTCCTTGAGAGGACTGGCTTAAATGAATGAGAGTTTTTAAGAGGCCCTAAGCCGTGTTCACCCGAAGCCTATCATTATTGTGATTGATAACCCCTCATAAAGCAGGATGTGTTGAATAGCCTGAGTCCAAGATCTGTTTGTGTGGTCTTGCCAGCTCCATTGAATGACAGTAATGGATTTGTCACGACAGCACAAACCAAGCCATATTCATTAGGATTCAAAATCAAATGTTTTTTGTCACATGCGCCGAATACAACCATTGTAGACCTTACAGTGAAATGTTTACTTACAAGCCCTTAAACAACAATGCAATTTTAAGAAAAATTATTGTTAAAGTATTTATTGAAATAAACTGAAGTAAAAAAATTACAAATAAAATAGAAAAATAACAAATAATTAATGGCTAGTTGTGGAGCTGAATTTATCCAGGTGTGTTTGTCATTGGTCGTGTGTGTGTGTGTGTGTGTGTGTGTGTGTGTGTGTGTGTGTGTGTGTGTGTGTGTGTGTGTCTGTGTGTCTGTGTGTCTGTGTGTCTGTGTGTGTGTGTTATGTGAGGCGTCATTCATTAATGTGTGTGGGAGCTGCTCAGTCAGCCGACAGGTGAAGGCCCACAAGGTGACACGCACATCCGGGAGGGGGAGGGGAGGGTATGACCGGTGTTTACTTGGACAGGTGTGTTCTTGGCTGGAGCAGGTGAGGGCAGGCAGGTATGATTTGAATTTAAAGTGGACACATTTAAAATACATAGTTGTGGTACATTGTGATTCTCAGGTGTTAATAGGTCCAGGGGTGTTCTCTGGGTGGAGCAGGTGTTAATAGGTCCAGGGGTGTTCTCTGGGTGGAGCAGGTGTTAATAGGTCCAGGGGTGTTCTCTGGGTGGAGCAGGTGTTAATAGGTCCAGGGGTGTTCTCTGGGTGGAGCAGGTGTTAATAGGTCCAGGGGTGTTCTCTGGGTGGAGCAGATGTTAATAGGTCCAGGGGTGTTCTCTGGGTGGAGCAGGTGTTAAAAGGTCCAGGGGTGTTCTCTGGGTGGAGCAGGTGTTAATAGGTCCAGGGGTGTTCTCTGGGTGGAGCAGGTGTTAATAGGTCCAGGGGTGTTCTCTGGGTGGAGCAGGTGTTAATAGGTCCAGGGGTGTTCTCTGGGTGGAGCAGGTGGGTACAGGTGCAATATTCCAGGTTGTTTACTGAGAGGTGTGTTCTGTTTGTTCTTTCACTCTCTTGTTCTCTCTACTCACGCCACGTGTGTGTTGTGTATGTGTGTTTGGCTGTTCCTCTGGGACTCCTCCTCCACCCAGGAAAGAGAAAGCGAGAGAGAGAGAGAGAGAGAGAGAGAGAGTAGCTATGACAGTGGATGAGTGCTATGAGAGTTGCTAGGTACACGCATAGTACAGGCTGGTTAAGAAGAGCTGACTGGTCCACATCTTTTGACATTTGGCTGGTAGTTATTATAGACATCTGTTTTTGGGTAGAACTACATTTTAAAACTGCAATAGATTCACCTTGGTGTCAGGTAAGGAAAGTTAGTCTATTTAAGAAAATTGTAGATATTCTTGAATAGCTCTTGGCTGCCATTACTATATAATACCTCCAGTTTTAAAAAAACTATCTCTTTTCTCCCCCCTCTTTCCAGCAGCGAGCCATTTCGCATTGCCCCACCACCATGCGTCTGTTCCTGCGTCGGCGCATGTCCCTCCTGAAGCTGGCCCTGGCTGGGGGGACTCTGTTTATGGTTGTCCTTGTCGTCCTCCAGAAAGACGTGGGCTTCAGCTCCAACTCTGTCCAGGACCCCTGGTTCCAAGACCTGGTGGAACGCAAGGAGAGAGTGCTGGTGATGGTCCGAGGAGCAGTCAACAACCTGGGCTTCCAGGTACCTTTATGGGTCCATTTGGGGGGGGGGGGGGGGGGACTAGAGTAGTACAGTGGATGGGCTTTTGTTTTATTTTTCTTGCATTATATAAGAATTTAAATAAAATGAAGAAAACTAATAATAACCTGGGCTTCCAGATTGGAGCTCCCCAGCCTCCACCGATGGAGGAGCAGCAGGCCACCTCAGACCGCAACTGTCCTCCAGGTCACTACACCCAAGCAGAGTTGAAGCCAGTCCTGGAGAGGCCCCAACAGGACCCCCAGGGGCCCGGGGCAGATGGGACAGGCTATGAGAAAGACAAGATGACACCAGAGGAGGAGAAAGAGAAGGAAGATGGGATGACTGTTAACTGTTTCAACCAGTTCTCCTCCGACAGGATCTCCCTCAGCCGTAGCCTAGGAGATGACACCCGGCCACCAGAGTAAGATTATGTCCCAATTATCTCTCCTTCCTCACAAAGTGTGCACTTGTTCACTTCCCTTCACTGATTTGAAAGGAATTGGCTTGTGTAAGAAATGTGGTGGAAACTCAAATTAGCCCATGCCTACACCAATCCAATGCTTTTAGACTGACTGTTTTTTCCTAAAAACTTTCAAGTTATATTTCAATCACTTTGGTTTACACTACCGGTTAAAAGTTTTAGGACACCTACTCATTCAAGGGTTTGTCTTTATTTTTACTATTTTCTACATTGTAGAATAATAGTGAAGACATCAAAACTATTAAATAACACATATGAAATCATGTAGTAACCCAAAAAGTGTTAAACAAATCAAAATATATTTTATATTTGAGATTCTTCAAATGGCCACCCTTTGCCTTGATGACAGCTTTGCACACTCTTGGCATTCTCTCAACCAGCTTCATGAGGTAGTCACCTGGAATGCATTTCAATTAACAGGTGTGCCTTTTTTAAAGTTAATTTGTGGAATTTCTTTCCTTCTTAATGCATTTGAGCCAATCAGTGGTGTTGTGACAAGTCTGAAACCAACAGGACCCTAAACAGCTTCTACCCCCAAGCCATAAGACTGCAAAGTAGTTTGTTAAATAGTTCATCAATAGCTACTCAGACTATCTACAATGACCCATTTTTAACAATAACTCTTTTGACTCATCCCATACGCTGCTGCTACTGTTTTATCTATCCTGTTGCCTAGTCACTTTACCTAAATCTACATATCTACCTCGTACCACTGCACATCAACTCGGTACTGGTACTCTGTATATATAGCCAAGTTATCGTTACTCATTGTGGATTTATTCCTTGTGTTATTATTTTTATATTATTTAAAACATGTTCTCTCTACATTGTTGGGAAAGGCCAATAACTAAGTAGTTCACTGTTAGTCTAAATCTGTTGTTTACGACGCATGTGACAAATACAATTTGGTTTGATTTGACACAGTCTTGCCCTTTCTTTTCTTCCCAGGTGTGTGGAGCGTAAATTCCGTCGCTGTCCTCCTCTCCCCACCACCAGTGTAATCATAGTGTTCCACAATGAGGCCTGGTCCACTCTGCTGCGTACCGTCTACAGCGTCCTCCACACCTCCCCTGCTGCCCTGCTCACTGAGATCATCATGGTGGACGACGCCAGCACTGCAGGTTGGAATCTTTCAGGGCTTTGCTGTTGCCTAGCTACAGTCCTGTTAATGACATGGGGCAAAACTTAGGGCAGTAATAATTGATCAATTCATATAATTGATTAGTGGACAATGCCAGCACCACAGGTGGGCATGAGGGCTCAAGAACTAGAGCCTGACGCCATGGGCCTTGGTTTAGAGCTTGACGCCACTAGGCCTTGGTTTAGAGCTTGACGCCACTAGGCCTTGGTTTAGAGCTTGACGCCACTAGGCCTTGCTTGACACCACCGGCTCTTAGAGTAAAACATACTGCTGGGCCTGGGTCGTTCATTAGGACACATCTTAGCCAAGCATTTTGCCATAGATAATTAAATTAATTCCTTGTTTCTGAGCGCATTCTTCGGTATCTTGTCTACGGATCACAACTCCGTTTCAGAGCAAAGCATGTGTGACTTCATTTACACAGGCAGCTCAATTCTGATCTTTTTCACTTATTGGTCTTTTGACCAATTGGATCTGAAAAATATCTGATGTGAAAACATCTGATGTGATTGGTCAAAAGACCAATAAGTGGGGGGAAAAATAGCTGCCTGTGTAGACGCAGCCTACTATTATAATTAGACTGTTAACGTGTCAATGATCATCTCATTCTAAAACTGAGTGTTCCCTTATGAACAGGAAGTGACATTGGCATAGCGTCAGTAATAAAGACTAAAAGAGGAGGTGCTTTTTACACGGTTGGTTAACTACAGTAAAACTGCTCCTGGACCTTGGAACCTCTTCTATCTCCTCCCGTCTGTATCGGTTCGGTTTAATCTCCCTGTTTTAACAACCGTCTTTTCTAAATATGACTGGATGTGGTCGAATGTGGTTCCAGTCCTATGCCATCACATTTAGACAGCATGTGATTACAGTCCTATGCCATCACAGTTAGACAGCATGTGGTTACAGTCCTATGCCATCACGTTTAGACAGCATGTGGTTACAGTCCTATGCCATCACATTTAGACAGCATGTGGTTACAGTCCTATGCCATCACATTTAGACAGCATGTAGTTACAGTCCTATGCCATCACATTTAGACAGCATGTGGTTACAGTCCTATGCCATCACAGTTAGACAGAATGTGGTTACAGTCCTATGCCATCACATTTAGACAGCATGTGGTTACAGTCCTATGCCATCACATTTAGACAGCATGTGGTTACAGTCCTATGCCATCACATTTAGACAGCATGTGGTTACAGTCCTATGCCATCACATTTAGACAGCATGTGGTTACAGTCCTATGCCATCACATTTAGACAGCATGTGGTTACAGTCCTATGCCATCACATTTAGACAGCATGTGGTTACAGTCCTATGCCATCACATTTAGACAGCATGTGGTTACAGTCCTATGCCATCACATTTAGACAGCATGTGGTTACAGTCCTATGCCATCACATTTAGACAGCATGTGGTTACAGTCCTATGCCATCACATTTAGACAGCATGTGGTTACAGTCCTATGCCATCACAGTTAGACAGCATGTGGTTCCAGTCCTATGCCGTCACATTTAGACAGCATGTGGTTACAGTCCTATGCCGTCACATTTAGACAGCATGTGGTTACAGTCCTATGCCATCACATTTAGACAGCATGTGGTTACAGTCCTATGCCATCACAGTTAGACAGCATGTGGTTACAGTCCTATGCCATCACATTTAGACAGCATGTGGTTACAGTCCTATGCCATCACATTTAGACAGCATGTGGTTACAGTCCTATGCCATCACAGTTAGACAGCATGTGGTTACAGTCCTATGCCGTCACATTTAGACAGCATGTGGTTACAGTCCTATGCCGTCACATTTAGACAGCATGTGGTTACAGTCCTATGCCGTCACATTTAGACAGCATGTGGTTCCAGTCCTATGCCGTCACATTTAGACGGCATGTGGTTCGTCCTATGCCATCACATTTAGACGGCATGTGGTTCCAGTCCTATGCCATCACATTTAGACGGCATGTGGTTCCAGTCCTATGCCATCACAGTTAGACGGCATGTGGTTACAGTCCTATGCCATCACATTTAGACGGCATGTGGTTACAGTCCTATGCCATCACATTTAGACGGCATGTGGTTCCAGTCCTATGCCATCACATTTAGACGGCATGTGGTTCCAGTCCTATGCCATCACATTTAGACGGCATGTGGTTACAGTCCTATGCCATCACAGTTAGACGGCATGTGGTTACAGTCCTATGCCATCACATTTAGACAGCATGTGGTTACAGTCCTATGCCATCACAGTTAGACAGCATGTGGTTACAGTCCTATGCCATCACATTTAGACAGCATGTGGTTACAGTCCTATGCCGTCACAGTTAGACAGCATGTGGTTACAGTCCTATGCCATCACAGTTAGACAGCATGTGGTTACAGTCCTATGCCGTCACATTTAGACAGCATGTGGTTCCAGTCCTATGCCGTCACATTTAGACAGCATGTGGTTACAGTCCTATGCCGTCACATTTAGACAGCATGTGGTTACAGTCCTATGCCGTCACATTTAGACAGCATGTGGTTCCAGTCCTATGCCATCACATTTAGACAGCATGTGGTTCCAGTCCTATGCCATCACAGTTAGACAGCATGTGGTTACAGTCCTATGCCATCACATTTAGACAGCATGTGGTTACAGTCCTATGCCATCACATTTAGACAGCATGTGGTTACAGTCCTATGCCATCACAGTTAGACAGCATGTGGTTACAGTCCTATGCCGTCACATTTAGACAGCATGTGGTTACAGTCCTATGCCGTCACATTTAGACAGCATGTGGTTACAGTCCTATGCCGTCACATTTAGACAGCATGTGGTTACAGTCCTATGCCGTCACATTTAGACGGCATGTGGTTACAGTCCTATGCCGTCACATTTAGACGGCATGTGGTTACAGTCCTATGCCGTCACAGTTAGACGGCATGTTGTTACAGTCCTATGCCATCACAGTTAGACGGCATGTGGTTACAGTCCTATGCCATCACATTTAGACGGTATGTGGTTACAGTCCTATGCCATCACAGTTAGACGGCATGTGGTTACAGTCCTATGCCATCACATTTAGACGGCATGTTGTTACAGTCCTATGCCATCACAGTTAGACGGCATGTGGTTACAGTCCTATGCCATCACATTTAGACGGCATGTGGTTACAGTCCTATGCCATCACATTTAGACGGCATGTGGTTACAGTCCTATGCCATCACATTTAGACGGCATGTGGTTACAGTCCTATGCCATCACAGTTAGACGGCATGTGGTTACAGTCCTATGCCATCACATTTAGACGGCATGTGGTTACAGTCCTATGCCATCACAGTTAGACGGCATGTGGTTACAGTCCTATGCCATCACAGTTAGACGGCATGTGGTTACAGTCCTATGCCATCACATTTAGACGGCATGTGGTTACAGTCCTATGCCATCACATTTAGACGGCATGTGGTTACAGTCCTATGCCATCACATTTAGACGGCATGTGGTTACAGTCCTATGCCATCACATTTAGACGGCATGTGGTTCCAGTCCTATGCCATCACATTTAGACGGCATGTGGTTACAGTCCTATGCCATCACATTTAGACGGCATGTGGTTCCAGTCCTATGCCATCACATTTAGACGGCATGTGGTTACAGTCCTATGCCATCACATTTAGACGGCATGTGGTTACAGTCCTATGCCATCACATTTAGACGGCATGTGGTTACAGTCCTATGCCATCACATTTAGACGGCATGTGGTTACAGTCCTATGCCATCACATTTAGACGGCATGTGGTTCCAGTCCTATGCCATCACATTTAGACGGCATGTGGTTCCAGTCCTATGCCATCACATTTAAACGGCATGTGGTTCCAGTCCTATGCCATCACATTTAGACGGCATGTGGTTCCAGTCCTATGCCATCACATTTAGACGGCATGTGGTTCGTCCTATGCCATCACATTTAGACGGCATGTGGTTCCAGTCCTATGCCATCACATTTAGACGGCATGTGGTTCCAGTCCTATGCCATCACAGTTAGACGGCATGTGGTTACAGTCCTATGCCATCACATTTAGACGGCATGTGGTTACAGTCCTATGCCATCACATTTAGACGGCATGTGGTTCCAGTCCTATGCCATCACAGTTAGACAGCATGTGGTTCCAGTCCTATGCCATCACAGTTAGACAGCATGTGGTTCCAGTCCTATGCCATCACAGTTAGACAGCATGTGGTTACAGTCCTATGAACACACCCCTGCTCTCTGTCAGTTCCCTAGAGATGCTGTTCTAATGCTGTGTTCATAACATCTTGTAAATCCGTAAATACCAGCATACGACCAGGAAAAATTCACTTGAATGCCCCTCTAACCCGTGGAAAATACGTCTATCATGCCTGAGCTCAGATTTCTCCCACATGCTGAACTCTGACGTCACATACAGTAGTAAGGAAATGACCTCGAACAGCTTTTTCGGCAATAAACAACAACAAAACATTATAAAAATGGATCTATTAATATGGTTTTTGAACACTATAATTTGTTTACGAGCATGATAGCTGTACTTTTAGTTTATGGTTGACGCTAGAGGTCGACCGATTAATCGGAATGGCCGATTAATTAGGGCCGATTTCAAGTTTTCATAACAATCGGAAATCGGTAATTTTGGACGCCGAATTTTGCCGATTTTATTATTATTTTTTTTTTTTACACCTTTATTTAACTAGGCAAGTCAGTTAAGAACACATTCTTATTTTCAATGACGGCCTAGGAACAGTGGGTTAACTGCCTTGTTCAGGAGCAGAACGACAGATTTTTACCTTGTCCGCTCAGGGATTCAATCTTGCAACCTTACGGTTAACTAGTCCAACGCTCTAACCACCTGCCTTACATTGCACTCCACGAGGAGCCCGCCTGTTACGCGAATGCAGTAAGAAGCCAAGGTAAGTTGCTAGCTAGCATTAAACTTATCTTATAAAAAACAATCAATCAGTCATAATCACTAGTTATAACTACACATGGTTGATGATATTACTAGTTTATCTAGCGTGTCCTGCGTTGCATATAATCGATGTGGTGCGAATTCGCGGTTAAAGGTCTGTCGTTGCTCCAACGTGTACCTAACCATACACATCAATGCCTTTCTTAAAATCAATACACAGAAGTATATATTTTTAAACCTGCATATTTAGCTAAAAGAAATCCAGGTTAGCAGGCAATATTAACCAGGTGAAATTGTGTCACTTCTCTTGCGTTCATTGCACGCAGAGTCAGGGTATATGCAACAGTTTGAGCCGCCTGGCTCATTGCAAACTAATTTGCCAGAATTTTACGTAATTATAACATAACATTGAAGGTTGTGCAATGCAACAGGAATATTTAGAATGATGGATGCCACCCGTTAGATAAAATACGGAACGGTTCCGTATTTCACTGAAAGAATAAATGTTTTCTTTTCGAGATGATAGTTTCCTGATTCGACCATATTAATGACCTAAGGCTCGTATTTCTGTGTGTTATTATGTTATAATTAAGTCTATGATTTGATAGAGCAGTCTGACTGAGCGATGGTAGGCACCAGCAGGCTCGTAAGCATTCATTCAAACAGCACTTTCGTGCGTTTTGCCAGCAGCTCTTCGCAATGCTTCAAGCATTGAGCTGTTTATGACTTCAAGCCTATCAACTCCCGAGATTAGGCTGGTGTAACCGATGTGAAATGGCTAGCTAGTTAGCCGGTGCGCTCTAATAGCGTTTCAAACGTCACTCGCTCTGAGACTTGGAGTAGTTGTTCCCCTTGCTCTGCATGGGTAACGCTGCTTCGAGGGTGGCTGTTGTCGATGTGTTCCTGGTTCGAGCCCAGGTAGGAGCGAGGAGAGGGACGGAAGCTGAACTGTTACACTGGCAATACTAAAGTGCCTATAAGAACATCCAAAAGTCAAAGGTATATGAAATACAAATCGTATAGAGAGAAATAGTCCTATAATTCCTATATTAACTACAACCTAAAACTTCTTACCTGGGAATATTGAAGACTCATGTTAAAAGGAACCATCAGCTTTCATATGTTCTCATGTTCTGAGCAAGGAACTTAAACATTAGCTTTCTTACATGGCACATATTGCACTTTTACTTTCTTCTCCAACACTTTGTTTTTGCATTATTTACACCAAATTGAACATGTTTCATTATTTGAGGCTAAATTTATTTTATTTATGTATTATATTAAGTTAAAATAAGTGTTCATTCAGTATTGTTGTAATTGTCATTATTACAAATAAAAATAAAGAATCGGCCAATTAATCGGTATCGGCTTTTTGGCCCTCCAATAATCGGTATCGGTATCGGCGTTGAAAAATCATATTCGGTCGACCTCTAGTTGACGCAGCTTGATTGCCGTTTCGCCAATAGGCGTTTTCAACGAGTTCAAAGCATGTGAACGCACATTCCCATTTTACAAGTAGTATTTTGTGTTTCCCACTTTGTTATTAACGCAGCATTAACCTCCTGTCATTAACCCCCATGCTCCAGACCACCTGAAGAAAATAATTTAATATCAGGTATGTGTTTCCTTCTTCCAACCAGAGCACCTGGGGACTCGGCTGGATGAGTATGTGAAACAGCTGAATATAGTGAAGGTGGTGAGACAGCAGGAGAGGAAGGGCCTGATCACAGCCAGGCTCCTGGGGGCCAGGGGGGCACTGGGACAGACACTCACCTTCCTGGACGCACACTGTGAGTAGTGATGGTTGGATGAATGAATGAATGCTGGGGGGCCCATTGAGAGAGACTCACCTTCCTGGACGCACACTGTGAGTAGTGATGGTTGGATGAATGAATGAATGCTGGGGGGCCCATTGAGAGAGACTCACCTTCCTGGACGCACACTGTGAGTAGTGATGGTTGGATGAATGAATGAATGCTGGGGGGCCCATTGAGAGAGACTCACCTTCCTGGACGCACACTATGATTAGTGATGGATGAATGAATGAATGAATGCTGGGAGGCCCAGGGACAGACACTCTCCTTCCTGGATGCAAACTGTGACTAGCTACTGTATATGCAAGAGTTGGCATGGTTTCAAATCGAGCCACGACCTCCTCATCCTACCTAGGTGGAGGGGGTAAAATGGAAGGATAGATGGAGGGGGTAAAATGGAAGGATAGGTGGAGGGGGTAAAATGGAAGGATAAGTGGAGGGGGTAAAATGGAAGGATAGATGGAGGGGGTAAAATGGAAGGATAGATCTAGGGGGTAAAATGGAAGGATGGGTGGAGGGGGTAAAATGGAAGGATAAGTGGAGGGGGTAAAATGGAAGGATAGATGGAGGGGGTAAAATGGAAGGATAAGTGGAGGGGGTAAAATGGAAGGATAAGTGGAGGGGGTAAAATGGAAGGATAGATCTATGGGGTAAAATGGAAGGAATGGTGGAGGGGGTAAAATGGAAGGAGCGCACTAGCTAGGTAGGACGTAGGACGGCGGACGTAAAGGTAACGTAAAGGTAATGGCGGACTGAACGAAGTTATGTAGAGCACCTCAAGATAAAACATAATATTCGAAATATCTGCTAAATTAGACTAAAATATTAGCACTAAATAATCTGGTGGGTGATAACCTTCAATCTGGATAATAACACAAAACAAATCCTAAGATTAGAGACATTTATCGACAAATATTACGAAAACAAGCAACACCCAAACATGACGGAGAGTAAGACAGGGGAACCGATTCAAAAACGAAAACGTGACTCCTCAACCGATACGGATGATTTAATATTCTCACCACCGGCAATGGTAAAGGTCGAAACCGATCTGTTAAAATCAATAAATGACAAACTGGGTATACTTGAATTAGTTAGTAAAGATATAAAAGAGTTGAAGGCAAGCCTAGAGATGAGTGATGAAAAAGCTGCGACATTGGAGAAGGAAACACACGCGCTAAAAGGGACAGTCAATAAAATTGAAACCGAAATGAATGAAATTAAAAAGGAGAACACCGTTCTGAAGGAATGCTTACTAGACATACAAACTAGATCCATGAGAGAGAATTTGGTACTTACAGGTATCCAAGAGAAAGAAGGAGAGGTTCCTGAATCTGTAGTTAGAGAGTTCCTTTTTGCAGCGCTTCAGATTCCACGCGAAGTTATCGATAAGATCCAACTTGAACGTGTACACCGCCTCGGACAGAGAGGGCAGAGGTACGAACGCCCAATCGTTGCCAAATTTGCTTCATTTAAAGATAAAATAATGGTTAAAAGCCTGGGTAAAAGACTTGCTGGGACCAAAATTGGCATGAATGATCAGTTTCCGAAAGAAATTGCAGAACGGCGCAAAGTTCTGTATCCAATTTTCAAAGAAAATAGATTAAAAGCGAAACGAGTAGCTCTCGTCGTTGATAAACTATATATTGATAACCAGTTGTTCAGAGACACAAAGACTACTCCATGGTTATTTTAAAAATTACAAAGTTCTCATAGATGAGGAAAATAAACACAATTCAAGCCCGGTTATTGATTGTAACAATACAATACAAAATATAGCTTTTCTATAAATCTTCATATATAACTAATTGAACACAAGCACTATTTCTACATAGTGAAGATAAAAACTAAGTAAACAGAAGGCACAGTATGTGTGGATGGTGTGGTGTGTCTTTATTTTTATTTGTTATGTTTGGAAAGTTGAGTGAGTGAGTAATGAAATAGTTGCATATCCCAGAGCCAGTGTATTGCTGTGGGCCGGGTATGAGAGGGCTTTCAATGTTGTTCAGATGATGGATATACTTTTATAATGAATTATACGTCTTATTTATTTATTGTCCTATCATGGGGAACTACATTTTTAAAATAAATTATATCTAATTATTTATTATCCTATTTTAATGGTACGGTCCATGGCCCTATACCCTAGACACCCACATGAATGGCCCAGATACTAAGGAGAAGTCCCTAACTGTTTTATGTGCATGCTGTAAGCGGTCTGTATGCAGCCAAAATGAGGTCAGGGACCAAGAGCAGCACTGCCCCCTCAAGATTCTGAGCCTGCTTGGCAGGGTTGGTCCTGCAAAGCCAAAGCCCCCTAAAGGGAGAGCGTAATAAACAAGGAAATTCTCAAAGCTGCTAATGAGAACCTTGACGACCTTGTACCTAGCCGGTGGGGATTCCGGTGGGGTGCCCCCACTCAGGCAGTGGCAGTGCTGGCAACACTAGCTGCAGTAACCCATGGGGAGGGGGTCACACTCGGACATTCAGAGAGGGGGTATATTATTGTGGCCCTGGTGGCACGAAATCAAGTCGGACTGCATGGAGATGCTTGGGAACATGGTCAAAATGGATGACCGTATTGTGGGTGTTTCAGGAAGAAGGTGTACATTTGACCTCCATCATTTAGGATGTGACAATGGTAAATAAATCTCTACATTTATGCTCATTTTTTGCGCGGTCTTGCAGGCCTTCTCATGCAGCTGCAACTGCAAGTACATTTGTAAATCATGATCCATCTTGAGTTGGGCTCTGGGATGGTGCAATTGTTGAGAGGGTGAGCTTATGGTTGTGTGGGGGTAAGGGCTGAATGTGTGTGGGTGTATGTGTGTATCCCACAACTGTTGCGAAGGAAGAAGTAAAAGATGTTACGGACTATAGAGGATGATTCACAGCAATATGTAATAAAAATCGAGGTGAGGGCGATGGAAATGCATTTGGCAATGGATCTGCTTCGGTTCGGTGGATGGCGCTGTGTGCACTTTTCGAAGGATGGATCCCAGTCGGTCCGGGGCTGTGCGATGCGGGGGGTCGGGGGTGGTCTGCCGGTCATTGGGATGACAACCCAACTCGAGATGGGGGCTTTTGGCGGGTGGAATAGTGGGGACCAATTGGAGGTTTGCTTAGTGGAGATGCAAATGTCATGGTACAACTATATAGACACTCAATCATTATGTTACTTTTTAATAGGACGTTTACAAACATATATTTTGATAAAAATAATTGAAAGGTGTGTCTCATTATGGTAAGTGGTGAAATAAGTATAGCCAGTTACAATTGTAATGGCTTAGCAGATAATAAGAAAAGACGATCAGTATTTACCTGGCTAAAAGAGAAGGATTATAATATCTACTGTTTACAGGAAACCCATTCGACAGTTTTAGATGAAGTTTTGTGGAAAAAGAACTGGGGGGGCGAAATATATTTCTCCCATGGGCAAAGAAATTCAAAAGGGGTGATGGTTTTAATTAATAATAACTTTGATCCAAATGTGCAACTTGTCCAAACAGATCCTCAAGGTAGATGGATTATTTTAAATATGTTATTGGACAATAAACATATAAGGCTTATTAACCTATACGGTCCGAATAATGATGATCCAAGCTTCTTTGACAATATATATAAGAATGTATCAACTCTACAAGCAACACTAGACTCTATTATTATAGTGGGAGATTTTAATACGGTCTTAAATACCTCTATGGACCGGAAAGGAAATCACACTACAAACTATCACCCTCAGGCACTTAAGGAAATCAGGAATGTCATGGATATATTGGAATTAGTGGATATATGGAGACTTAAATACCCTGACCTAGTGAGATATACATGGCGGAGGCTTAATCAAGCTAGTCGCCTTGACTACTTTCTTATATCATTCTCTCTGGCACCAAAAGTTAAAAAGTGTTTGATAGGGGACAGAATGCGGTCGGACCATCACATAATTGGCATATATATTACTCTTACAGAATTTCCACGTGGGCGAGGATATTGGAAATTTAATCAAAGCCTACTAGATGATAAATTGTTTAGAACTAGGACAGAAGAATTTATAACTGACTTTTTTAGACATAACATAGGTACAGCAGATCCCCATATTGTATGGGACACTTTTAAGTGTGGCTTTAGAGGCCATGCAATTCAGTACTCATCTATAAAACAAAAGCAATTTCGATCAAAAGAGTCCATATTAACAAAGGAAATTGAAGGACTAACAGTACAGTTAGATAACAATAAAAACGGTACCATAGAGGCACAGAATAAGTTAGAGGAAAAACAAAAAGAAATGGAGGAACTTATTCAAGAAAGATCCAGTGTAATATATTACAAAAATAAAGCGAACTGGATGGAATATGGGGAAAAATGCACCAAATTCTTTTTCAATCTTCAATATAGAAATGCTACCAAAAAAAACGTATTAAAACTTGTTACAAATGATGGAGTCACGCATGATTCACCAAATGATATTTTGAAAGAGGAAGTAAAGTACTTTAAGAATATATTTTCGTTTCAGGCTCCTCCATCTCCACTAACTGAAACTAATTGTATGGATTTTTTCCCTAATAATAATGTAAAATTAACATCTGTACCGAAAGACTCATGTGAAGGCCTAATTACAGAGGAGGAACTACTTGATGCAATTGGGGCCTTTAAGGATGGGAAAACTCCAGGACTGGATGGCATACCAGTGGAAGTATACAAACATTTTTTTGATATACTCAAAGGACCATTATTAGCTTGTTTTAACCACTCCTATATAAATGATAGATTATCAGACACGCAACAAGAAGGTGTGATATCATTATTACTGAAACAGGACCCAAGTGGTATATATAAAGATCCAGTCCATTTAAAAAATTGGAGACCTCTTACACTTCAGTGTTGTGATGCAAAAATCCTAGCAAAATGCTTGGCGCATAGAATAAAAAAAGTTTTGTCAGATATTATTCATCCTAATCAGACAGGTTTTTTACATGGACGATACATTGGAGATAATATAAGGCAAGTACTGGAAACAATAGAACACTATGAAATATCGGGGACACCAGGCCTGGTTTTCATAGCTGATTTTGAAAAGGCTTTTGATAAAGTACGACTGGAGTTTATATATAAATGCCTAGAATATTTCAATTTTGGGGAATCTCTTATAAAATGGGTAAAAATTATGTATAGTAACCCTAGGTGTAAAATAGTAAATAATGGCTACATCTCAGAAAGTTTTAAACTATCTAGAGGAGTAAAACAAGGTTGGAACGGCAAGCCAGATAAAATTAAAAGGGCCTATTTATATAACGAATATGAATTCGGAGGGCAGAAATTATTAAATATTAAAGCATTAGACCTCTCACTAAAGGCATCAGTCATACAAAAGTTATACTTAAATCCAAACTGGTTCTCTAGTAGATTGGTACGAATGTCTCATCCTATGTTCAAGAAGGGCCTTTTTCCCTTTATTCAGATTACACCTGCTCACTTTCGGTTGCTTGAAAAGGAAATAATCTCCAAAATATCTTTCTTTTTTAAGCAAGCCTTAGAAAGTTGGTTGCAATTTCAGTTTAATCCACCTGAAAGGACGGAACAAATAGTACAACAAATCTTGTGGTTAAATTCAAATATAGTAATTGATAAAAAAACTGTATTTATCGAAGAAATGTTTAAAAAAGGTATAATTTTTGTGAATGATATCATAAATAGGACTGGTGGAGTAATGTCACACATGCAGCTAACACAGACATATGGAAATGTCTGCTCTACCCAAAATTACAACCAATTAATTGCAGCATTACCACAAAAATGGAAGAGGCAGGTGGAAGGGGATAAAAGTAAGGAACTTGTATGTCGGCCTTATATTAAAGAACATAAATGGTTAAAGAAAAGTGTGATAAATAAAAACATATACCAATTTCATTTAAGGATCAAAAAACTTACAGCTGTGCCATATAAATTGCAAAATAGTTGGGAAGAGATTTTCGATGTACCCATTCCATGGCACATGGTGTATGAATTGATACGCAAAACAACGCCGGATTCAAAACTTCGAATTTTTCAATTTAAATTATTGTACAAAATTCTTGCAACTAATAGAATGTTATATATATGGGGGATACAATCTTCCCAGCTCTGTAGATTCTGCTGTGAGGAGGCAGAGTCATTAGACCATTTATTTTGGTATTGTCCGCATGTAGCTCGTTTTTGGTCACAGGTCCAGGAATGGTTGAAGAATTGCAACATTTGCGTAGAACTAACGCTACAGATAGCAATACTGGGGGATTTGAAAAGCCATAGTCAATCAATCAATAATATAATAATTATTTTAGCAAAAATGTTTATTTTTAATTTACAATCCGTGGAAGCTATGAGAATAGGAAGATTCAAATCTTTTGTGAAGCATCACAGCACAGTTGAAAAATATATGGCAAATAAAAATCCAAAATGGATGATGTTGGAAGATAGATGGGAAAGGTTGAGTGGAGCTGAAGGGTGGGACTAATAACAAGATAAACAATGTAGGGCATACGGGATCTGTGAAATGTGTATAGGTGCGGAGCTATTGTGAAATAGCACAGTTACAAGTGGAAATCAAACTGGATGGACAACAGAAATAGAGGAAGGACTAAGAACAAACAAGAGAGAACTATTATAAAGTAGACTGTGTCTGTAAAATGTGTATAAGATGTATAAATTGAAGGTAAAAACAGAAATGTTTATCAGTTTACTCCAATTGGGGGATCGGTGGTAGGGTTTGCGGGGAATAATAATAAAGGTATACTCTTTAAAAAAGTATGTATGTCTATGTAGGTATGTGTATGTATATATGTGTATATGTATGCATACGTGAATGGATATATATATTTACCCAAAAAAATATGGGGGATTGGAAATGATGCAGACAATTACATTGGAAGCAACATTCTTTCCGCAATATTAAGCTGATCCACCCCCCAAAAAAAAAAAAAAAAAAAAAAAAAAAAAAAATGGAAGGATAGGTGGAGGGGGTAAAATGGAAGGATAAGTGGAGGGGGTAAAATGGAAGGATAGATGTAGGTGGTAAAATGGAAGGATAGATGTAGGGGGTAAAATGGAAGGATAAGTGGAGGGGGTAAAATGGAAGGATAGGTGGAGGGGGTAAAATGGTACCCATTAGATCAATCCATTTACGACCATTGTGCTAGATCTAGGTATTTGTTTAAATGTTTAGTACAGATAAACTACCTATAATCTAATAACTGAGTTTATAAACTACTTTTAAACCCTATATAAATCATGTTATGTATATATTATTGTAAAGTGTTAAAGTTATGTGGTAGATTTTCTAATGTGTTAATGTTTGTACCAAGAAGTTGCCCCGCTGTCTGCCTGTGATATTTATATTGAGTTCTTTAAAGCAGTGTTTCCCAGTCCTGGTCCTGGGAACTCAAAGGGGTGCACATTATAGTTGTTGCCCTCGCAACTAATACACCTGATTTAGAACATCAAATTGATGCCTGATGACTTGATTAGTGTAATGAAGTGTGTTAGCACTAGAGCAAAACCAGAAATGTTGGGAAAAAGACCCAATGCAGAAGTTTTTATATCAAATAATTTGGGTAACAATGAATTACCTTACTGTAAAAGATTTCCATTAAAATAGGCAAAAATAGCTTTTTAGCAAAAACGTGGTCTGAGTGGAAGGGGGAAAAACTAGCTGTTATTGGCTGAGAGGTTTGGTAGTCTTTTTATTGGCAGAGAGGTTTGGAACTATTTTTATTATTGGTCTATTAACCAATTTACTGCAAAGTGATGTCACTATGGAAAGTTGAAACTCCCGACCATACAAACCTTCTGATTTAAAAGTTCCTGTGTAGATGAGTATTTTCAACCAGAAACTATCAGGAAAGAACACTGATTAAAAAAAAATAGTGGTTAGTGGCCTTAGGTCAGGACTAGTCGGTTTGTCTCAGTTAGATGTCCGTTGTAGATTGGGGTTCTCTTAGTAGTCAACAGTTGAAACCTGTTCTTCAGGTTATCCTGCTAGAACCTAGATGTGCGACACCATTCCACACACATATACTTAGAGAGATGTAAAGTGGAGTGATGAAGGGCTATAAATTCAGATACAAGGTGATAAAGGCATTGCATGGATATATATACAGTATATATATATATACACTGCTCAAAAAAATAAAGGGAACACTAAAATAACACATCCTAGATCTGAATGAATGAAATATTCTTATTAAATACTTTTTTCTTTACATAGTTGAATGTGCTGACAACAGAATCACACAAAAATTATCAATGGAAATCAAATGTATCAACCCATGGAGGTCTGGATTTGGAGTCACACTCAAAATTAAAGTGGAAAACCACACTACAGGCTGATCCAACTTTGATGTAATGTCCTTAAAACAAGTCAAAATGAGGCTCAGTAGTGTGTGTGGCCTCCACGTGCCTGTATGACCTCCCTACAACGCCTGGGCATGCTCCTGATGAGGTGGCGGATGGTCTCCTGAGGGATCTCCTCCCAGACCTGGACTAACTCCTGGACAGTCTGTGGTGCAACGTGGCGTTGGTGGATAGAGCGAGACATGATGTCCCAGATGTGCTCAATTGGATTCAGGTCTGGGGAACGGGCGGGCCAGTCCATAGCATCAATGCCTTCCTCTTGCAGGAACTGCTGACACACTCCAGCCACATGAGGTCTAGCATTGTCTTGCATTAGGAGGAACCCAGGGCCAACCGCACCAGCATATGGTCTCACAAGGGGTCTGAGGATCTCATCTCGGTACCTAATGGCAGTCAGGCTACCTCTGGCGAGCACATAGAGGGCTGTGCGGCCCCCCAAAGAAATGCCACCCCACACCATGACTGACCCAACACCAAACCGGTCATGCTGGAGGATGTTGCAGGCAGCAGAACGTTCTCCACGGCGTCTCCAGACTGTCACGTCTGTCACATGTGCGTGTGAACCTGCTTTCATCTGTGAAGAGCACAGGGCGCCAGTGGCGAATTTGCCAATCTTGGTGTTCTCTGGCAAATGCCAAACGTCCTGCACGGTGTTGGGCTGTAAGCACAACCCCCACCTGTGGACGTCGGGCCCTCATACCACCCTCATGGAGTCTGTTTCTGACCGTTTGAGCAGACACATGCACATTTGTGGCCTGCTGGAGGTCATTTTGCAGGGCTCTGGCAGTGCTCCTCCTTGCACAAAGGCGGAGGTAGCTGTCCTGCTGCTGGGTTGTTGCCCTCCTACGGCCTCCTCCACGTCTCCTGATGTACTGGCCTGTCTCCTGGTAGCGCCTCCATGCTCTGGACACTACGCTGACAGACACAGCAAACCTTCTTGCCACAGCTCGCATTGATGTGTCATCCTGGATGAGCTGCACTACCTGAGCCACTTGTGTGGGTTGTAGACTCCGTCTCATGCTACCACTAGAGTGAAAGCACCGCCAGCATTCAAAAGTGACCAAAACATCAGCCAGGAAGCATAGGAACTGAGAAGTGGTCTGTGGTCACCACCTGCAGAACCACTCCTTTATTGGGGGTGTCTTGCTAATTGCCTATAATTTCCACCTTTTGTCTATTCCATTTGCACAACAGCATGTGAAATTTATTGTCAATCAGTGTTGCTTCCTAAGTGGACAGTTTGATTTCACAGAAGTGTGATTGACTTGGAGTTACATTGTGTTGTTTAAGTGTTCCCTTTATTTTTTTGAGCAGTGTATATACACTGTGGCCAGTTCATTAGGTAGTACCAGGTCAGACCCCCTAGCCTGAATACTTCGGTGCATGAAACATTGCTCAATTGGTATCAAGGGACCTAACGTGTGCCAGGAAAACATTCCCCACACCATTACACCACCGCCTCCAGCCTGTACCGTTGACACCAGGCAGGATTGGGGAATGAACTCATGCTGATTACACCAAATCCTGACTCTGCCATCAGCATGACGCAACAGGAACCGGGATTCTTTGGACCAGGCAAAGTTTTTCCACTCCTCAATTGTCCAGTGTTGGTGATTGCGTGCCCACTGGAGCTGCTGCTTCTTGTTTTTGGTAGGAGTGGAACCCAGTGTGGTCATCTGCTGCAATAGCCCATCCATGACAAGGAACAACAAGTTGTGCATTCCGGGATGCCGTTCTGCACACCACTGTTTGTGGCCCGCTTGTTAGCTTGCACGATTCTTGCTATTCTCCATTGACATCTCATCAACGAGCTGTTTTCGCCCACAGGACTGCCGCTGACTGCATGTTTTGTTTGTCGCACCAGTCTTGGAGAAGCAGCCCGTGATTGGAGAGCAGAAGACAAGGGACACATTGGAGGATAGAATAGGTATTGTTTTACCCTGCGTGAAAAGCCCAGGAGGCCGGCTGTTTCTGAGATACTGGAACCGGCGAGCCTGGCACTGACGATCATACAGTACCATGCTCAAAGTTGCTTAGGTTACTTGTATGCCCATTCTAAAGTTCAATCGAATAGTAACTGAATGGCCCGACGCCTGTCTGGCTGCTTTATACAGCAAGTCGTGGCCACGTGACTCACTGTCTGTAGGAGCGAAACATTTTTGTAAACGTGTACATAATAAAGTGGCCACTGAATTTATGAAACGTATACAAATACATACACAAATACTGTGAATTATCAGAGTCATCCTGTAAAGGGGTCTGAGGCCAGAGGGGTATCCTACGAAGCAGGTTTGAGAAGTTAGCAAGGTAACTTGTAGCCTAGCGGTTAGCCTAGCGGTTAGAGCTTTTTGCCAGTAACCGAAAGGTGGCTAGTTTGAATCACCGAGCCGACAAGGTGAAAAATCTGTTTGTGCCCTTGAGCAAGGCACTTAATCATAATTTCTCTGGATAAGAGCGTCTGCTAAATGACTAACATGTATAAATGTAAAAAATTGGTCAACTTGGGATAACTGGTCATACGAAAGTGGCTCAGCTTTTAGCCAGGTAAATTTCTATGGCAACGAATCCTTCACAACTAACCTGCTCTGGGCCAGGCTAACTCACGGCTAAACTTCCCTGAATGAAATTAATGAGCCTGTAACGCCCTGACCATAGAGAGCTGTTTATTCTCTATGTTGGTTAGGTCGGGTGTGATTAAGGGTGGGTTATCTAGGGGAATTGGTATGTCTATGTTGGCCCGGTATGGTTCCCAATCAGAGGCAGCTGTTTATCGTTGTCTCTGATTGGGGATCATATTTAGGTAGCCATTTCCCTATTGTGCTTTGTGGGATCTTGTCTAGGTATAGTTGCCTGTGAGCACTACTCTGAGCTTCACGTTTCGTTTGTTCGCCTTATTGTTTTTTTGTTCTTTAAGTTTCTCTTCCAAATAAAGAGGATGGAAACATACCACGCTGCATCTTGGTCCACTCCTTATAACGATCGTGACAGAGCCATGTGTTGAGGACCAATGAAGTCAGATTCCCTCCCTCTTGCAAAGATCGCATCATCATCCCCTTCATATTTTATAAATGACATGTTTTTTGTTGTTGTTGTGATAAAACATTTTAATATATCACAATACACATTTAGTAATAACCGGATGTATTTTAAACTTCACGCAATGTAACACTTTTGTATGACTTAATAAAAAAGGATAGACGAGAGTGGGGGAGAAAAGGTGGTTGTACATTGATAAGCACACCAAAGACTGCATTAACCATATGTAAATTAACCATATGTAAATTAACCATATGTAATCAAATAAAGAGGGCACTTCTAAAAGCCTGTTTCACACCAAGGCCTGCTGAGATTGCTCCTCTCACCTCCTCTCACCTCCTCTCATATCCTCTCACCTCCTCTCACCCTCCTCTCCCCTCCTCTCCCCTCCTCTCACCCTCCTCTCCCCTCCTCTCACCCTCCTCTCCCCTCCTCTCACCCTCCTCTCCCCTCCCAGGTGAGTGTTTCCATGGCTGGCTGGAGCCCCTGCTTGCTCGTATCGTAGAGGAGCCCACGGCCGTGGTCAGCCCAGAGATCACCACCATCAACCTGAATAACTTTGCCTTCAAAAAGCCTGTAGCCACCGCTAAGGCCCAGAACAGAGGGAACTTTGACTGGAGCCTCACCTTCGGCTGGGAGGGCATCCCCGAGCAGGAGAGGAACAGACGCAAAGACGAGACCTACCCCGTCAAGTAAGGGCTAGGGACCCACCAAACATAATTTACATCATTTATTTAATTGACCCTTTATTTAACCCCCTGCATAGTGATGTTAATGAAAAGCTCACAATTCAGCATGTATAGTAACTTCAATATTACAGTAACATATTACACAACATTATCTCATGCTTTCAAACAGCGTTAATAAAGTGGAATATATCAAATATTTAGTCGAAAACAGCCATGTACATGGAGTGTACAAAACATTATGAACACCTGCTCTTTCCATGACATAGAATGACCAGGTGAATCCAGATGAAAGCTATGGTCACTTGTTAAATCCACTTCAATCGGTGTAGGTGAAAGGGAGAAGATGGGTTAAATCAATATCTTTAAGCCTAGAGACAATTGAGACATGGATTGTGTATTTGTGCCATTCAGACGGTGAATGGGCAAGACAAAAGATATAAGTTCCTTTTGAACTGGGTATTGTAGTTGGTGAGAGGCACACTGGGGGGGGGGGGGGGGGGGGGGACTGCAATGCTGCTGAGTTTGTATCAAGAATGGTCCAGCACCCAAAAGACATCCAGCAAACTTGACACAACTGTGGGAAGCATTGGAGTCAACATGGGCAGGCATCCCTGTGGAATCCTTTCAACACCTTGTAGAGTCCATGCCCTGATGAATTGAGTCTGTTCTGAGGGCAAAAGAGGGGGGGTGCAACTCAATATTAGGAAGGCGTTCTTAATGTTTTGTACACTCGGTGTAATACAATATTATCTCATGCTTTTGCATTGCATTGACACCATTTGTCACCTCTACGGGTCTGTTCCTTCAGAACTCCAACGTTTGCCGGTGGGCTCTTCTCCATCTCCAAGAAGTATTTTGAACACATTGGGACGTACGATGACAAGATGGAGATCTGGGGGGGTGAGAATGTGGAGATGTCCTTTAGGGTTAGTTTCCCCTCTGCCCTTTCCTCTAACAGTGTTAATGAAGTGGAACTTCAGCACGTCTAAAACACTGCGATATATATATAGAGAGTTTAGTCATTATGCTTTCTCAACGACATTCTCTTTCTGTTGATTATTACCTCAATTTAATTGGTTGAATGGTGTCATGTGACCTCAACGTTGTATATGGCTCTGGTCTGAAATAATCTCCCTTGTTTCTACAAATCTCCCACCTTAATTGCACATGTTGGAGTGATTGAAATGACATGTACTGTAACGTGTAAATGGTGTGAGCATGTGTATCTGCAATGGGAATTTCCAGGTGAAGGAAAAAGGACATCAGTCATAGGTAGTCAATCAATGTGGTTTATTACAAGTTGCAACCGGGAGACACCACCCAGCACAGAAGCAAAGGAAATGTCTAACTGGCCTCTTGGAGACAGGCACTTAATATCCTAATCAGACATACAGCACCAAATGTTCTGTAAACACTAGCCTCAGAGGCTTCTGGGAAGTCAAAACAGAAAGACAGTGGCTGCATTCCAAACACTTAACAGACATACCCTCTCTCAAGGGCATAAGGCGAGGGTAAGTGGACGAGGGTGTGTCTTTTTATGAATTTGAAACGCAGCCAGTGACTTTGTCAGCTGCTACAGGATCAGTGTTGTCATCAGAATGTCATCAATACAATTAGCAAATAATCGGTGTGTCCTTGGTCATTGTACCTCCAGTGACAAGGCAGGTCACTAAGTTATTCAGCTAACTGTTATCAACTTTCTGACACCACCCCCCTCCCCCAGGTGTGGCAGTGTGGGGGCCAGCTGGAGATCATTCCGTGTTCTGTGGTTGGTCACGTGTTCCGTACCAAGTCCCCCCACACCTTCCCTAAAGGCACTGAGGTCATCACACGGAACCAGGTACGATTAGCAGAGGTCTGGATGGACGACTACAAACGCATCTACTACCAACGCAACAGTAACGCTGCGAAGATGGCCAAAGAGGTATGTGCTCAGTCAACTGCAAGAGTCCTACACTGTACTGCTAGATATAGTTAAGCACATGGCATGTTTTCAATTACTCCCAAGTTTCATAATACTATTAGATAATCTTGTTTTGCCAGATTTGGTCATCTCACATTCGCTCGACACAAAAGGAAGATCTTAATCAAGGCTCACTGTAAGCCAGCACACTACTGTGCATAATGTGTGTCTGCACATACCGGAATCTGTTTATAAGATATTAATATGCAAATTGCATCTGGAGCAGGCCGAAATACAAGTTCTTATGAGTAGCTATATATGATATATGGGGTTAAAGTTAACTATCACTGCACAGGATTGAAGTTTTTCTCACTCATTTCCACTCCTCTGTCTGTTACAGAATGGGTTTGGTGACATCTCAGAGCATGTGAATCTTTGTTTTACAGAAAGGGTTTGGTGACATCTCAGAGCATGTGAATCTTTGTTTTACAGAAAGGGTTTGGTGACATCTCAGAGCATGTGAATCTTTGTTTTACAGAAAGGGTTTGGTGACGTCTCAGAGCATGTGAGTCTTTGTTTTACAGAAAGGGTTTGGTGACATCTCAGAGCATGTGAATCTTTGTTTTACAGAAAGGGTTTGGTGACATCTCAGAGCGTGCGAATCTGAGGGAGAGCCTACATTGTAAGAACTTCACCTGGTATTTGAATAATATCTACCCCGAGATGTTCGTACCAGACCTCACCCCGACCAAGTTTGGAGCGGTAAGTCTCGTTCCCAAATCCCTTCAGGTGTACACAAACACACTCACTCACAGTAGTCGTTTTCCGTTGTGCCTTAGGGACAGCAGTGCATGTTTATTTGCTGTGTTGATATCGTGTGTGTGCAGATTAAGAACTCTGGCACTCAGAGCTGTCTGGATGTAGGAGAAAACAACCAAGGAGGAAAGCCACTGATCATGTACACCTGCCACAACATGGGGGGCAATCAGGTACTGTACTGTGGTTGTGTGGTAGATGGTGACTCAGTATTGACTCTCATTGAATTGGATGATGTCTCTTTTGGAACAAGTAGGCTTAATGTATTCAAGGCTTAATGTACCCTTATCATAAAGACTTTATACATTCTCTGTAAGCCTTCAGATGGTTTAAAAAGGACCCAGTTTTGTAAGGAAAGTTCCTCAGTCTTTGTATCTCTTCTCTGTCACCCCAGTACTTTGAGTATACGTCCCATAAGGAGCTGCGTCACAACATAGGGAAGCAGCTGTGTCTACAGGCCAACCCCCAGCCAGACCAGGTTAAGATAGAGCTCTGTACACTGAAGGGCCAAGGGACCAGCGTGGCGCCACAACAGGAGTGGGTCTTTACAGAGGTAAGGAAAATGACCTGGACAAGCATGCATACACGCACACTCATACACAGTGCCTTCAAAGTATTATACTTATATACTAAAAGGGCATTATCATAATTTTCACATTCACAGTACTTTTCCAATCTCATAGTGTGGAAATATATACACAGTGCCTTCAGAAAGTATTCACACCCCTTGACTTTTTCTGCATTTTGTTGTTACAGCCTGAATTTTACATTTGAGATTTTGTCACTGGCCTACACACAACACCTCATAACATTATTCAACCACAAGATTTGGTTTTTCCAAGATTTAAAAATAACAATAATTTAAACAGACATTGGATGTCCCTTTGAGCATGGTGAAGTTATTAATTACACTTTGGATGGTGTATCAATACACTCAGTCACTACAAAGTTACAGGCGTCCTTCCTAACTCAGTTGTCAGAGAGGAAGGAAACCACTCAGGGATTTCACCATGAAGCCAATGGTGACTTTAAAACAGTTCCAGAGTTTAATGACTGTGATATGAGAACTGAGGATGGATCAACAACATTGTAGTTACTCAACAATACTAACCTTGAAAAGGAAGCCTGTACAGAAATAAAATATTACAAAACACGCATCTTATTTGCAGCAAGGCACTAAAGTAATGTATACACATACACACACACACACACACACACACACACACACACACACACACACACACACACACACACACACACACACACACACACAGTGCCTTCAGAAAGTATTCATACAGCTTGACTTATTCCACATTTTGTTGTGTTACAGCTTGAATTCTCCCTCATCCACACACAAATCTCCATAATGATAAAGTAAAACATGTTTTTAGAAATGTTAGCAAATGTATTGAAAAGGAAATGCAGAAATTTAATTTACGTAAGTACTCATACCCGAGTCAATACTTTGTAGAAGCACCTTTGGCAGTGATTACAGCTGTGAGTCTTTCTGGGTAAATCTCTAAGAGTTTTCCACACCTGGATTGTTCAACATTTGCCCATTATTCTTTTCAAAATTCTTCACGCTCTGTCAAATCGGTTGTTGATCATCGCTAGACAACCATGTTCAGGTATTACCATAGATTTTCAGGACAGTACCAGTCAAAAGTTTGGATAATAGAATAAAAGTGAAGACATCAAAACTATGAAATAACATATGGAATCATGTTAACTTCTTCTTTCACTGTCAACTGCGTTTATTTTCAGCAAACTTAACATGTGTAAATATTTGTATGAACATAACAAGATTCAACAACTGAAACATAAACTGAACAAGTTCCACAGACATGTGACTAACAGAAATGGAATAATGTGTCCCTGAACAAAGGGGCGGTCAAAATCAAAAGTAACAGTCAGTATCTGGTGTGGCCACCAGCTGCATTAAGTACTGCAGGGCATCTCCTCCTCATAGACTGCACCAGATTTGCCAGTTCTTGCTGTGAGATGTTACCCCACTCTTCCACCAAGGCACCTGCAAGTTCCCGGACATTTCTGGGGGGAATGGCCCTAGCCCTCACCCTCCGATCCAACAGGTCCCAGACGTGCTCAATGGGATTGAGATCCGGGCTCTTTGCTGTCCATGGCAGAACACTGACATTCCCATCTTGCAGGAAATCACACACAGAACGAGCAGTGTGCCTGGTGGCATTGTCATGCTGGAGGGTCATGTCAGGATGAGCCTGCAGGAAGGGTACCACATGAGGGAGGAGGATGTCTTCCCTGTAACTTTGAGATTGCCTTCAATAACAACAAGCTCAGTCCGATGATGCTGTGACACACTGCCCCAGACCATGACGGACTCTCCACCTCCAAATCGATCCCGCTCCAGAGTACAGGCCTCGGTGTAACGCTCATTCCTCAATCTGACCATCACCCCTGGTGAGACAAAACCGCGACTCGTCAGTGAGGAGCACTTTTTGCCAGTCCTGTCTGGTCCAGCGATGGTGGGTTTGTACCCATAGGTGACGTTGTTGCCGGTGATGTCTGGTGAGGACCTGTCTTACAACAGGCTTACAAGCCCTCAGTGCTGTCTCTCTCAGCCAATTGTGGACAGTCTGAGCACTGATGGAGGGGTTGTGTGTTCCTGGTGTAACTCAGGCAGTTGTTGCCATCCTGTACCTGTCCCGCAGGTGTGATGTTCGGATGTACCGATTCTGTGCAGGTGTTGTTACACTTGGTCTGCTACTGCGAGGACGATCAGCTGTCCGCGCTGTCTTAGGCGTCTCACAGTACAGACATTGCAATTTATTGCCCTGGCCACATCTGCAGTCCTCCTGCCTCCTTGCAGCATGCCTAAGGCACGTTCACGCAGATGAGCAGGGACCCTGGGCATCTTTCTTTTGGTGTTTTTCAGAGTCAGTAGAAAGGCCTCTTTCGTGTCCTAAGTTTTCATACCTGTGACCTTAATTGCCTACCGTCTGTAAGCTGTGTCCTAACGACCATTCCACAGGTGCATTCATTAATTGTTTATGTTTCATTGAACATGCATGGGAAACAGTGTTTAAACCCTTTACAATGAAGATCTGTGAAATTATTTAGATTTTTACGAATTATCTTTGAAAGACAGGGTTCTGAAAAAGTGACGTTTCTTTTTTTGCTGAGTTTAGTAACCCAAAAAAGTGTTAAACAAATAAAAATGTTTTATATTTGAGATTCTTCAAAGTAGCCACCCTTTGCCTTGATGACAGCTTTGCACACTTTTGGCATTCTCTCAACCAGCTTCACCTGGAATGCTTTTCCAACAGTCTTCCCACATATGCTGAGCACTTGTTAGCTGCTTTTCCTTCACTATGCGGTCCAACTCATCCCAAACTATCTCAATTGGGTTGAGGTCGGGTGATTGTGGAGGCCGGGTCATCTGATGCAGCACTCCATCACTCTCCTTCTTGGTAAAATAGCCCTTACACTGCCTGGAGGTGTGTTGGGTCATTGTCTTGTTGAAAAACAAATGATAGTCCAACTAAGCGCAAACCAGATGGGATGGCGTATCGCTGCAGAAAGCTGTGGTAGCCATAAAGGTTAGGTTTACCTTGAATTCTAAATAAATAACCAACAGTGTCACAGCAAAGCACCCCCACACCATCACACCAACTCCATGCTTCACGGTGGGAACCACACCTGTGGAGATCATCCGTTCACCCACTCTGCGTCTCACAAAGACATGGCGGTTGGAACCAAAACTCTGGGTCTTCCTTTCCTGTGGCAGTCCTCATGAGAGACAGTTTCATCATAGCGCTTGTTGGTTTTTGTGACTGCACTTGAAGAAACTTTCAAAGTTCTTGAAAAATTCCATATTGACTGACTTTCATGTCTTAAAGTAATGATGGACTGTCGTTTCTCTTTGCTTATTCGAGCTGTTCTTGACATAATATGGACTTGGTCTTTTACCAAATAGGGCTATCTTCTGTATACCACCCCTACCTTGTCACAACACAACTGATTGGCTCAAACGTATTAAGAAGGATCTCCTGTTAATTGAAATGCATTCCAGGTGACAACCTCAAGAAGCTGGTTGAGAGAATGCCAAGAGTGTGAAAAGCTGTCATCACGGCAAAGGGTGGCTACTTTGAAGAATCTAAAATATATTTTTATTTGTTTATCACTTTTTTTGGGTTACTACATGATTCCATATGTTACTTAATAGTTTTGATGTCTTCACTATTATTCTACAATGTAGAAAATAGTCAAAGTAAAGAAGAACCCTAAAATGAGTAGGTGTGTCCAAACTTTTGACTGGTTCTGTATCTGTCCATAGCTGAAGTACATGGTCTGACTCTGTAGTGTTAACCCTCTGCCCTCTCCAGGAGAATCTCCTCCAGAACCCAGCCAGTGGAAAATGCTTACTCCTGATAGGGAGCCAGATAGTGATGTACTACTGCAACACTGCTGATCTCAACCAGCACTGGACATTCAGTTGACCTCCCTGAACTTAAACCCCTGACCTTAACCAAAATTAAAGCTTGTACTGGACCTTGACCCCTATACCAGCCCATCCACCCATAGACTCAGGGTCAAGAAGGAAGGGCCAGTGCCAGCTGAGGACAACAGGACAGGAACATATGCCACTGAGAACACAACATTGCTGACTTGAGAGGAATGAACTGGTAGAACATGGAGTACTGCCTACCTATGTGAATGAGCTCAGGATTTAACCTCTGACTGTTTGAACTATATTTATGATGGAGACTCAGGAATGAAGGTTGAAGGGGGTCTGGTTCCTTCTCGTGGTGGGGGGGAACTGAACACTGCAGCCTGGGTTGTGTTCAGTAGGGGGAAATATTTTGAAGCAGAGTGAAACTGGGATCTCCACTCCTACCTGAACTTGTCCAATGAGAACACAGATTGACATTTTTGTTGCAAAACCTTTTGCTACGGTATACCCTACTAAACATGACCCTGAACTGGCAGGCAGCGATATGCTCTACCCAGCTAATATGGTAGGAAGATGTCCATCACTGACCACTAGGATCTTAACACAGAAGATCCTTTTCTTTATACTCCAGGTTTTAAATAATTGTTTTGTTTGTCTAATTTACACTATGTTTGTCAGGAAATTAATGTAGACATTGTGAATGTTGTTGCTGTGCAAATATTTGCCAAAGGGAGAGGTGTAAAAAAAAAAAAAAATGTTTTTCTTATTTGTCATAGTAAACTGACATACTGTATGTTCCTTACAGGATATACCAGAGGTAAAGGGATATTCAAAATCATGACAAATATTCCTATTAACATATGAAGGATTGGAATGGAAATTGAATGAGAACTTTTGGGGGGTTTTAATTTAGGTTAATTCTTGATTTATTAACATGCCTTTAATAAGACTTGTGATATCAACTTTACCCATCTTTTGGCCACATTAGATGAATAAAAACAAGAAGATTGTGTATTACAGCCAGCATTTGATAACATGTCTTTCCAGCAACGTCTACCAATGTGATACTTGGTTGGTTTCTACCAGACTGTCTCTAGCTCGTTGTGTTTTTTTGTTCCTGGTTATGTACTACTTTACATATGGCACGAACTGAAAGTACTGTGTGTTCAAAATACAATGCTATTAGGCAAATTATCTGGCAAGGGAACTAAGGGATGCTGAATATCATGCTCTTGTGTGTGTCTGTTCCTATGTGACTTTCATACTTTTTGATTCCAGACCAACTTTTATTACGCTGGAGATATGGGCCCTGTTCTTATCAGAACCCACAAGCTGATAATACGAGACTTTTCTTTTTGTCCCAAATGGTACACCGTTCCCTATAGTGCACTACTTTTGACGAGGGCCCGTAGGGATCTGGTCAAAAGTTGTGCACTATGTAGGTAATAGTGTGGTATTTGGGACTTATGAATTCCTACAATAATAAACCTTGTTCCGGGTGAGCTGTTGAATAGGCTAGTTAATGATAAATATATCTTTCTCTCACAATTTGCATTGCACAATATTGTTTATGCAAGGAGTGGTTTCGGACTCTTAAGGTCGTTCCTTTAATGAATTATAACTTATACAAGTTCTAAGTTAATGACCACTATGAACGTGTGTTAGACGGACTAATCTTAAGAAAGACATGTCATTTATTTGTATTTGGAAATGAAAGTTGAGTGTAGTCTAGCCTCGGCTTCAGGCTTCACAAACGAGGTGAAAGACTGTGGCTGAGGGTTGTCAAACCAGGGCCCGGTTTACCGATAGCGATGGATATTAGGCTTACGAGTGTTTTTAACGATGCATCTTTCCTACAACAGCCAAAGATGTGACATGCGTTTCCCAAAACACCAGGCAGAGAGAAGAGTCACTAAGTGCGTTGTTGACGCTGGTGTTGATACTGATTGGATCGTAGGGGTTGCTGCTCTCGGGTCAGCTTTCGTCATTCAATTCTTACCTTTGAATGATGTTGAAGTCAATTTCATGTTCATTTAATTGTTTTATTTTGCAATTTGTCTACAACCAAATGTTTTGCCTCAATATACACAGTTTACAAAACATTAAAAACACCTAATTGAGTTGGCTCCCGTTTGCCCTCTAAACCGCCTCAATTCGTTGGGGGCATGGACTCTACAAGGTGTCGAAAGCATTCCACAGGGATGCTGGCCCATGATGACTCCCATGCTTCCCACAGTTGTTGAGTTGGCTGGATGTCCTTTGGGTGGTGGATCATTCCTGATACACATGGGAAACTGTTAAACCTGAAAAACCCAGCAGCTTTGCAGTTCTTGACACAAACCGGTGCGCCTGGCACCTACTACCATACCCGTTCAAAGGCACTTAAATATTTTGTCTTGCCCATTTACCCTTAGAATGGCACACACACCATGTCTCAATGCTTAAAAATCCTTCTTTAATCTGTCTTCTCCCCTTCATCTCTACACTGATTTGAAGTGGATTGAACAAGTGACATCATTAAGGGATCATAGCTTCCACCTGGTCAGTCTGTCATGGAAAGATTAGGTATCAATGTTGCGTATACTCAATATTTCATGTGTAGCCTAATGTGTGCAATGTTTAGCCAAATCTTGATTTAGTGCATTATTATAGGGTGAGCATTAGAATAAAACGCCTCTATTTGCAGCCATGGGTGATATCTTTCTAGGAGCTGATCCGTCGTCAGTATTGTGGCATAATTCTAATGTTAAGGTCAGATTTGAATGGAGAAAGCTGATCCGAGAGCAGTGCTGCCTTTGGATCCTATCAGTATTGACATCTGCCTTGACAACGATGCACTTAGCGAACATTCTCTCTCCGTGGTGTTTTGGGAAACGCATGTTACATCTTCGGGCCTTTTGTAAGAAAGCTGCATCGTTAAAACACTCGTAAGCCTAAATCCGATCGCTATGGGTAAATCAGGCCCTGGTCTGTTGGAATGTGGAGAGGCAGCTAATGTGGGGCGTTGTCTTTCATGCCTTGCCCATGTCACATACCTTGTATCTACCCTTTTATTTTTGCACTGACAATGCACACTCACAGGGCTCTATACACACTCACAGGGCTCTACACACTCATAGGGCTCTACACACTCACAGGGCTCTACACACTCACAGGACTCTACACACTCACAGGGCCCTACACACTCACAGGACTCGACACACTCACAGGGCTCTACACACCCACAGGGCTCTACACACCCACAGGGCTCTACACACCCACAGGGCTCTACACATTCACAGGGCCCTACACACTCACAGGACTCGACACACTCACAGGGCTCTACACACTCACAGGGCTCTACACACCCACAGGGCTCTACACACCCACAGGGCTCACATTGACACTCCAACTCACACTCACTTTATTTGTTCACACTCGTATACAATCACCATACTCTGTTTATCATATATCCTGATGCCTAATCACCGTACCCCTATCCATATCACATTGAGACATTCTTCCTTTGCAACAATAGGTGGCAGCATTGCCTTGGTGAATATTTCTGCTATGCAACGATGACAGTTACAATTTGAACCTACCTCACACACACACACACACACTCCACTGTTCTGTTACTGACTGAGCCAGGAGAGAGCTGGACCTGGACCCTTTGTGAGTGAATGAGACAACACGACACAGAGAGTAAGATCACACACAAAGACTGACTCCAACATCTTCCTGTCGCTATTGTTGTATGTCTCTTGCTGTCTTTCAGCAGCAGAGAGGGAACTAAGCTTGACATACAGTACAGAGACAACACACCAGATGGAGAAGAGTGGTGTTCCTGAGTGTCTCACCCACTCTGAGATATTGGGTCAGCTGAGAAGTGAGCTGTCCCATTCATCTGACTTACACATCTTCATCATACTGGGAGCCTCAGTGAGTACTCTAGTAGTTACCCTGTTTGTGCTCTTCCTTTCATGTTTGGCATGACATTGAGTGACAAGGAGTTGGTATGATAGCACAAACAGACTGGCACTCAGGCTAAGTAGTAGTTGTCCCTCTATGCATGTGTTTATTTGATGGTAACAGTGAACCTTTTCCCTGTGGTATGTTCTGTTCAGTTCTGTTCTACAAGGGCAGAGACATGGGCTACATAGAGTACAGTCCAATGTTCATACTAGATTACCACGTGTCAGACTTTATGCTACCAGAATACTGCTTCAATGCTGGAAGTGTTCTAGTGTGAATGTTGGAACACAGCCAATAGCCATAGTTCCACAGTATTTAAAAGAAAGTTACTGACTTGTTGCACTGCTTCCACTGTGGGATAAGAGTGGGTTCCTTTTGAGATTTGCTTTAAGATCAACCACAGGACCTAACGACTCAGTAGTTATGCTACTGATTAGGCTGCTGTGTGAGTTGTTACGGAAACGTGGAGTCTTGCTTGTTAAAATTACCCAGCTAGTATATGACTCTCTATATCTAGAGTTCCATCTGGTTTGAAGTCCAAACATGGGGTCAACTAAGTAAGTAAGTGTGTGTGTGTGTGTGTGTGTGTGTGTGTGTGTGTGTGTGTGTGTGTGTGTGTGTGTGTGTGTGTGTGTGTGTGTGTGTGTGTGTGTGTGTGTGTGTGTGTGTGTGTGTGTGTGTGTGTGTGTGTGTGTGTGTGACTGGGGGAAGAGAGGAGAGGGGTCACACGCTGACTGAAATGTGCTGCATCTGGCTTTTCTTTATCTAGCGCTGAAAGAGAGAGATGAGTTTAGGACTTAAAATGTTTGTCCACTTCCGTGAGTTAACCATCTGTCTATCACAAATAACTACCCCCCTTCGCTACATTTGAGTGTGTTAAAAAGTTACTTTTCAGAATGGCTGTGCTGCAGTGTTTGTCTTCCTGTTATGCAGTGTTGTGTTTAAATATGTATGCTACTCACACCATGCCCCACGTTGACTGGGTCAATTAAAAGTTTTGCTGCGAAGGCAGCAGCTACTCTTCCTGGGGTCTGGCAAAATGAAGGCAGTTATACCATATATTTTTTTTAACATTACAAAACATTCATAACAGATTTCACAACACACTAAGTGTGTGCCCTCAGGCCCCTACTCCACTACCACATATCTACAACACAAAATCCATGTGTGTGTGCATAATGCGTATGTTATCGTGTGTGTGTATAGTGCATATGTTATCGTGTGTGTATGCATGTGTCTGTGCCTATGTTTGTGTTGCTTAACAGTCCCTGCTGATCCATACGGTGTGTTTTATTTTTATTTTTTTTATCTGTTTTTTATATCTGATTCTATTGCTTGCATCAGTTACCTGATGTGGAATAGAGTTCCATGTAGTCATGGCTCTATGTAGTACTGCTCGCTTTGCATAGTCTGTTCTGGACTTGGGGACAGTAGATCGGTACTGTGAAGGTTGGACGTTGAACTGCCCTGTACTGTACCATGTGTTCATAGAAACAGGAAACGATTATAAACAAGAGTAATCAACCATAAGGTTCTAGGCACATTTTAGTCTCTCAAATACTTTATTTAACTTTGTATCTATCCATTCAGGGAGATCTTGCCAATAAGAAGATCTATCCTACTCTATGGTGAGTGAATTTCCTGTTTTCTGTTGCTGGATCATGTGCCTGTCTATCTCCACAGTCCCTGAATCATCAGAATGACTGTCCGTAAATGCTGTTCAAGGTTCAGGGTTGTCATCTCAAGTTTCTACTAATTATGCTAGGAGTTTAGGGGGGGGGGGGGGGGTCTGCTCCTTGACCAGTGTTCTAGGTCATCATGTCTCCAGGGAGCTGACTGAGTGTCCTGTCTTTGTCTCTGTCCCTTTTTATACTGCATCTCATTGTTCAGTCCTCCTCTTATAGGTGGCTGTTCAGAGATGAGCTTCTCCCAGAAGAGACCCACTTTGTGGGCTTCGCTCGCTCCGAGCTGACCATGGACGACATCAGGACAGCATGTCTGCCACATATGAAGGTAAGGACTCTTAGTGTAGGCTGAGTGCAGGCAACTCGGTTCTGCTAACTTTTTTTGATCAAAGTCATTTCGCTTTTGGTAGCTTCACCTTTGAAAGTCCATGTGAAACTGCCTTGACTGGATTCCCTCTATTGTGACAGTGGTTTGTCAGTGAGGTTATTGGGGGATGTACATAGGGTGACCACATTTAAAATCGAGCACACAGCCATGCAATCTCCGCTGACCAACATTGGCAGTAGCATGGCCCTACTGAAGAGTTCAGTGACTTTCAACGGGGCACCTTTCCAACAAGTCAGTTCATCAAATTTCAGACTTGCTAGAGCTACCCCGGGAAACTGTATGTGCTGTTATTGTGAAGTGGAAACATCTAGGAGCAACAGCGGCTCAGCTGAGAACTGGTAGGCCACACAAGCTGACAAACATGGACTGCCACGTGCTGAAGCGCGAAGAGCGTAAAAATCACTTTTCCTTGGTTGCTACACTTACTACCGAGTTCCAAACTGCCTTTGGAAGCAACATCAGCACGATAACTGTTTGTGGGAGCTTCATGAAATGGGTTTCCAAGCAGCCGCACACAAGCCTGAGATCACCATGTGCAATGTCAAGCGTCGGCTGGAGTGGTGTAAAGCTTGCCGCCATTGGACTCTGGAGCAGTGGAAACGGGTTCTCTGGAGTGATGAATCACGCTTCACCATCTGGCAGTACGACAGACTAATCTGGGTTTGGCGGATTCCAGGAGAATGCTACCTGCCCGAATGCATAGTGCCAACTGTAAAGTTTGGTGTAGGAGGAATAATGGCCTGGGGCTGTATTTCATGGTTTGGGCTAGGCCCCTTTGTTCCAGTGAAGGGAAATCTTAACGCTACAGCATACAATGACATTCTAGACAATACTGTGCTTCGAACTTTGTGGTAACATTTTGGAGAAGGCCTTTTCTTGTTTCAGCATGACATGCCCCCTGTGCACTAAGCGAGGTCCATACAGAAACGGTTTGTTGAGATTGGTGGACTTGACTGGCCTACACAGAGCCCTGACCTCAACCCCATCAAACACCTTTGGGATAAATTGGAACACCGACTGCGAGCCAGGCCTAATCGCCCAACATCAGTGCCCAACCTCACTGAATGGAAGCAAGTCCCTGCAGCACTGTTCCAACATCTAGTGGAAAGCTTTCCCAGAAGAGTGGAGGCTGTTATGGCAGCAAAGGGCGGACCAACTCCATATTAATGCCGATGATTTTGGAATGAGATGTTTGACGAGCAGGTGTCCACATACTTTTGGTCATGTAGTGTATACATGCATTCTGAAGAGAGACTCACCATATCTTTTCCACACACAATGACGGGTAGGTCGTCATTGTAAAAAAGAATTTGTTCTTAACTTACTTGCCTAGTTAAATAAAGGTTAAATTAAAAAAATAATACTCAAGACACTATCTTAACACATTTCAATGCTTTTCACTGACGGCTGCAACTCCATCAGCTAGACCTATTACCAGGTGCACTACCCAAATGGGCTTAGGCCTACACACTTCTGATTGAAAACAATCCATAGCTATTTATTTTTTAAAAAGAAAGAAAAAGCTAATGGTCCTCTGTGGCTATGTAAAGTATTTTGAATTATTTGATTTAGACAGGAGTAATTATATATAATTTTGGCAAAACATCAATTTACTTTAGGGCAATAGAGCATCCTAACAGTGAACTGTGCACCCCACAACTTTCCTTCCTAATACGCGAGGAAACCAGAGATCTGTATATAATGAGATGCTCATGACTCCGCCCTAACAATGGGAGTCTTTGTCCCATAGCCTGGAAGGCAAGCGACAAGCTTAGGTCTGCATATTATTCCCATAGAATCGTATTGGGCTTATTCTGGGCAGATTTTGGCGAGAGTGTGCCCTCTCGCTTCGCGTCTTTCTCTCTGCTGAAACTATATCACTGGAGAAAGCATCCGGCTGAGCGAAACGGCGCCCCTCTATATGTAACCCCTGTTTCTGATGCTGTCTGGACAGAAATAGTATGACATTACGTAGTCTTTTGGTCCAGACAACATCAGATACATGGTCTACACCTATTGAGACAGAGGGGGGGGCTGTTTCACTGTCCAGACAGCATCAGATACATGGTCTACACCTACTGAGACAGAGGGGGGCTGTTTCACTGTCCAGACAGCATCAGATACATGGTCTACACCTACTGAGACAGAGGGGGGCTGTTTCACTGTCCAGACAGCATCAGATACATGGTCTACACCTACTGAGACAGAGGGGGGGCTGTTTCACTGTCCAGACAGCATCAGATACATGGTCTACACCTACTGAGACAGAGGGGGGGCTGTTTCACTGTCCAGACAGCATCAGATACATGGTCTACACCTACTGAGACAGAGGGGGGGCTGTTTCACTGTCCAGACAGCATCAGATACATGGTCTACACCTACTGAGACAGAGGGGGGCTGTTTCACTGTCCAGACAGCATCAGATACATGGTCTACACCTACTGAGACAGAGGGGGGGCTGTTTCACTGTCCAGACAGCATCAGATACATGGTCTACACCTACTGAGACAGAGGGGCACTGTTTTTCTGCAAGAGACAGATTGGAATGTCTGACTGAAATCAACATTTTTTTCCTAAATTAGTGGTGCTTGAATTTGTTGATAAAATGCAGGACATGATTGTTTCTTTGTGGGAAGGGTGACACAGGGGCAAAATGCAATCCAGGACATGTGGTTGACCTAGATGTACATGTTCATACTCATTACAATGAAAAGACTGTGGATAGGTATTCTGTTGTAATCATTCATGTGTGTACATGTGTGTTTTCTCAGGTTGGTGATGGTGAGAGTGAGCGCCTCGCTGCGTTCTTCAGTAGGAACTCTTACCTGAGCGGCAGGTATGATGAGGAGGACTCCTTCTCTGAGCTGAATGCCCACCTGAGCTCCCTGACCACCAGCAAGGGGGCTGACCATGCTAACTGTGTCTTCTACCTGGCACTGCCCCCCAGCGTCTACCATCATGTTAGCAAGAACATCAGAGCCCACTGCATGTGCCGCAAGTCAGTGTCTCAAACACACTTGTCAGATCACTCAAGCATATGCATGCATGAACACACATACATTTTGTTTTTCTATCATTTTACTATTTTCCCTAAACCTTAACCGAACCCCAATCCCATAACCCTAACACCTAACTGTAATTCTAACCCTAAACCGAACCCCTAAGCCTAAAATCAGAGGTGCCACTTTGGTTTTAGAAGTGGGGGGGACATAACCTGGCGAGGCGTCTGGTTTAGCCATCGAATGCGAATTTCCTGCATTTTTATCAAATCCAATATGTCATCTCTATTTAGAACAAAAAGTAAGCAAAAATACCCACAGTCATCAAGCTAGGTAAGAGATCATTATTAAATATGTTTAAGTGTTTAATAAGACTGAACTAGATCAAAGGTAATTCAATAATAAATATTGTGTTGCTCAGGGCAGTTCTTTCCAAGGAAATATACTTCCTAAATAGGCCTATGATTAGGCTATAGTTTACTACATTGCCTACAAAGGCCTAAATATTGATCACCCATGTTTCTATGTCTGAAAATCCTTCCACTCCCAAACGTAGGCTATAAAAATGGTGCAAGAGAAAGTACAAGTCTCTCCAATTTGGCTCTCTTCAATCTACATCCAGCATATTGGCTGATATAGCCCAGTAATACAGATAGTCTAACATAAGGGCCATGTCAGAATCTCTGGTAATTTAACCTATTTCTAAAGTTATTTTTGCACATTTGATATTGCCTATAGTGCTCAACATTTCTGGGACCATGGCTGGCAAGTGAGCTGCGTCACATACGCCTAAAAAGACTTTGCGGAACTGTGGTTGGGTTTGGGACCAGTTCTTGTGGGAGTCAGACAGAAAGCCAGCAGTTGCGGTATGAAAAGGTGCAGGCAGGAGTGGGATGAAGAAATCGGTCCTGTACAGACCTCTACTGTGCACAATGACAGTGACGCCTGTAATGTTAGTGCTGTTTATTACTGTGTCAGTGTGAAAAGTATGGAATTAGCTAGGGAAACTGACAAATCAATAACATTACATTGCCATACTGGCTAATAAAAACTCACATTGTACTGAAAAAACATCACAATATCAATCTTCAATTGTTTGGCCGATGGTTTCATCATTTGATTCAGGTCTAGTGTGATTGAGGCAAAAATAATAGCTATCGTTGGCCAACTTTTGGCCAGCTGTCTTGCCAACTGTACATCAACTGGCGAAAGCTACCCAAGTTAATTTACTTCTGTTGAAATGGGACAAAACAAAGGCTACAAAAGGTGTCCATACAAACAACTGCTGTCAGATAGTACTAATAGCCACCTCATATCACTATCTGACAGATAACTAGAGACTAGAGCTGAACTGATTGTGGTAGCTGCTCACTAGCGTAGCTTATTTATTCACCTCAGTCGAGAGGGGATAAAACATTAGCTAAAGTTAACATGTCAGTTACAATACTAGCTCAGCACTGCGAATAAATACTCGTCCCCCCCCCGGCTAAGTTAAACAGCAGTTACCTTGCCAACTACATCAGTCTACTAAAGAGTAGCCTGTTTCTGTTCTGCTTTCTTTTACAACTCGGTGAAAGAGCACAACATGTACACACTGAACTATGCTCAACTCTCCCGTGCTGTTCCAGCCAGCCTTCCAGAACCTTTGCCTTCACACAGGAATACAATTTCAGAATGCCCCCCAGTTCCCAGTGAAAGTTGCGCCCCTGCCTAAAATAGCCTTCTTCCTTGTGGGGAATGGCGTAATGTTCCCACTAGTCTGAATTTCTGGTCCCCGCAAGGATAGAAAACCCATAAACACATATGCACAAACACACTCACACATCCCTGTACCACACTGTAAAGTGCTCTCTTGGTCTCTGTCTCTGTGTGTTAGAGGTTGGAGCAGGGTGATAGTGGAGAAGCCATTTGGTCGTGACTTGCAGAGTTCTCAGGAGCTGTCGTCCCACTTCTCCTCCCTGTTCAGAGAAGACCAGATCTACCGCATAGACCACTACCTGGGCAAGGAGATGGTGCAGAACCTCATGGTCCTCAGGTACAGAGATGGTGTTAGAACCTCATGGTCCTCAGGTACAGAGATGGTGTTAGAACCTCATTGTTTTCAGGTACAGAGATGGTATTAGTACCTCATGGTCCTCAGGTACAGAGATGGTATTAGTACCTCATGGTCCTCAGGTACAGAGATGGTATTAGAACCTCATCGTCCTCAGGTACAGAGATGGTATTAGAACCTCATCGTCCTCAGGTACAGAGATGGTATTAGAACCTCATCGTCCTCAGGTACAGAGATGGTGTTAACCTCATCGTCCTCAGGTACAGAGATGGTATTAGAACCTCATCGTCCTCAGGTACAGAGATGGTATTAGAACCTCATCGTCCTCAGGTACAGAGATGGTATTAGAACCTCATCGTCCTCAGGTACAGAGATGGTATTAGAACCTCATCGTCCTCAGGTACAGAGATGGCATTAGAACCTCGTCGTCCTCAGGTACAGAGATGATGTTAACCTCATGGTCCTCAGGTACAGAGATGGTATTAGAACCTCATCGTCCTCAGGTACAGAGATGGTATTAGAACCTCATCGTCCTCAGGTACAGAGATGGTGTTAGAACCTCATGGTCCTCAGGTACAGAGATGGTGTTAGAACCTCATCGTCCTCAGGTACAGAGATGGTGTTAGAACCTCATGGTCCTCAGGTACAGAGATGGTGTTAACCTCATCGTCCTCAGGTACAGAGATGGTGTTAACCTCATCGTCCTCAGGTACAGAGATGGTGTTAACCTCATCGTCCTCAGGTACAGAGATGGTGTTAACCTCATCGTCCTCAGGTACAGAGATGGTGTTAACCTCATCGTCCTCAGGTACAGAGATGGTGTTAACCTCATCGTCCTCAGGTACAGAGATGGTGTTAACCTCATCGTCCTCAGGTACAGAGATGGTGTTAACCTCATCGTCCTCAGGTACAGAGATGGTGTTAACCTCATCGTCCTCAGGTACAGAGATGGTGTTAACCTCATCGTCCTCAGGTACAGAGATGGTGTTAACCTCATCGTCCTCAGGTACAGAGATGGTATTAGAACCTCATCGTCCTCAGGTACAGAGATGGTATTAGAACCTCATGGTCCTCAGGTACAGAGATGATATTAGAACCTCATCGTCCTCAGGTACAGAGATGGTATTAGAACCTCATCGTCCTCAGGTACAGAGATGGTATTAGAACCTCATCGTCCTCAGGTACAGAGATGGTATTAGAACCTCATCGTCCTCAGGTACAGAGATGGCATTAGAACCCCGTCGTCCTCAGGTACAGAGATGATGTTAACCTCATGGTCCTCAGGTACAGAGATGGTGTTAACCTCATCGTCCTCAGGTACAGAGATGGTGTTAACCTCATCGTCCTCAGGTACAGAGATGGTATTAGAACCTCATCGTCCTCAGGTACAGAGATGGTGTTAACCTCATCGTCCTCAGGTACAGAGATGGTGTTAACCTCATCGTCCTCAGGTACAGAGATGGTGTTAACCTCATCGTCCTCAGGTACAGAGATGGTGTTAACCTCATCGTCCTCAGGTACAGAGATGGTGTTAACCTCATCGTCCTCAGGTACAGAGATGGTGTTAACCTCATCGTCCTCAGGTACAGAGATGGTGTTAACCTCATCGTCCTCAGGTACAGAGATGGTATTAGAACCTCATCGTCCTCAGGTACAGAGATGGTATTAGAACCTCATGGTCCTCAGGTACAGAGATGATATTAGAACCTCATCGTCCTCAGGTACAGAGATGGTATTAGAACCTCATCGTCCTCAGGTACAGAGATGGTATTAGAACCTCATCGTCCTCAGGTACAGAGATGGCATTAGAACCTCGTCGTCCTCAGGTACAGAGATGATGTTAACCTCATGGTCCTCAGGTACAGAGATGGTATTAGAACCTCATCGTCCTCAGGTACAGAGATGGTATTAGAACCTCATGGTCCTCAGGTACAGAGATGGTGTTAGAACCTCATGGTCCTCAGGTACAGAGATGGTGTTAGAACCTCATCGTCCTCAGGTACAGAGATGGTATTAGAACCTCATCGTCCTCAGGTACAGAGATGGTATTAGAACCTCATGGTCCTCAGGTACAGAGATGGTGTTAGAACCTCATGGTCCTCAGGTACAGAGATGGTGTTAACCTCATCGTCCTCAGGTACAGAGATGGTGTTAACCTCATCGTCCTCAGGTACAGAGATGGTGTTAACCTCATCGTCCTCAGGTACAGAGATGGTGTTAACCTCATCGTCCTCAGGTACAGAGATGGTGTTAACCTCATCGTCCTCAGGTACAGAGATGGTGTTAACCTCATCGTCCTCAGGTACAGAGATGGTGTTAACCTCATCGTCCTCAGGTACAGAGATGGTGTTAACCTCATCGTCCTCAGGTACAGAGATGGTGTTAACCTCATCGTCCTCAGGTACAGAGATGGTGTTAACCTCATCGTCCTCAGGTACAGAGATGGTGTTAACCTCATCGTCCTCAGGTACAGAGATGGTGTTAACCTCATCGTCCTCAGGTACAGAGATGGTGTTAACCTCATCGTCCTCAGGTACAGAGATGGTGTTAACCTCATGGTCCTCAGGTACAGAGATGGTGTTAACCTCATGGTCCTCAGGTACAGAGATGGTGTTAACCTCATCGTCCTCAGGTACAGAGATGGTGTTAACCTCATCGTCCTCAGGTACAGAGATGGTGTTAACCTCATCGTCCTCAGGTACAGAGATGGTGTTAACCTCATCGTCCTCAGGTACAGAGATGGTGTTAACCTCATCGTCCTCAGGTACAGAGATGGTGTTAACCTCATCGTCCTCAGGTACAGAGATGGTGTTAACCTCATGGTCCTCAGGTACAGAGATGATGTTAACCTCATGGTCCTCAGGTACAGAGATGGTGTTAACCTCATGGTCCTCAGGTACAGAGATGGTGTTAACCTCATGGTCCTCAGGTACAGAGATGGTGTTAACCTCATGGTCCTCAGGTACAGAGATGGTGTTAACCTCATGGTCCTCAGGTACAGAGATGGTGTTAACCTCATGGTCCTCAGGTACAGAGATGGTGTTAACCTCATGGTCCTCAGGTACAGAGATGGTGTTAACCTCATGGTCCTCAGGTACAGAGATGGTGTTAACCTCATGGTCCTCAGGTACAGAGATGGTGTTAACCTCATGGTCCTCAGGTACAGAGATGGTGTTAACCTCATGGTCCTCAGGTACAGAGATGGTGTTAACCTCATGGTCCTCAGGTACAGAGATGGTGTTAACCTCATGGTCCTCAGGTACAGCTTGAGTCCTGATCCCAGGAGGACATTTACAGATGTAAAATCTTCCTTGTTCATGAAGTACTGTACAGTATTCATCACAATGAAGCAGATGCTTTTGTCCAAAGCGATTGACAATGAAGTGTGTTCATACAGGTTTGGTATGTGTGTGTGATCCCTGTGGGAACTGAAAGAGCCTTGGCGTGCTATGTTCTTACCAACACAGAAACTGTTTACCATTGTGTTTTGATCCTGTCCTCTGTCTGTCCATCAGGTTTGGGAACCGTATCTTTGGTCCTATCTGGAACAGGAACAGCGTGGCCTGTGTGGTTCTAACCTTTAAAGAACCATTCGGTACACAGGGACGTGGAGGATACTTTGATGATTTTGGCATCATCCGGTGAGGAGGAGCGGCATTTGCAACAGCCTGTCATGCCATGCCAAAGTATAAATCACTGGAAAACTTTGATCAACTGTTTTCAGATTTTCATGTGGTTCTCTTATTCTATGGCAATGTAGTGGAATATAGCTTTTTCTATTATTTATCTTTCTTGTTGCATTGTGGGAAGGGCCCATAAGTAAGAATTTTATTCTAAGTCTACACCTGTTATTTGCAAAGCATGTGACAAATAATTGAGTTGTTCAGTTCCATGGGTTTGTGATATTTCCTGCTTTAGTGATGTCATGCAGAACCACCTCCTCCAGATGCTCTCTCTGGTTGCCATGGAGAAGCCTGCCTCCACCAGCCCTGATGATGTGAGAGATGAGAAGGTAGCATCACCAACCAGTGTTCCACTATGATCAGTATTCCACTTAGGGTCAGGAGTTTTCCCATGGACATGCTGACCAAGACAAACTCTGGGCACACTTTTTACACAGGTGACATAAAGCTATATGACCATTCCCTCTGTCTTCTAAACGTGTGTGTGAACACTAGGTGAAGGTGTTGAAGTGCATCACCCCAGTGCCTCGGTCTGATGTGGTACTGGGTCAGTACATAGGGGACCCTGAGGGGAAGGGCCATGCCAGACTGGGCTACCTAGACGACCCCACCGTGCCCAACGGCTCCCGGACGCCTACCTTCGCCACCTCTGTGCTCTACGTACAGAATGAGAGATGGGATGGTGAGGACCGACAGCCATCTTGGATTCTAGCAAACTCTTTTCCTATTTTCCTCCTATGTCCCTTATCTAGACATGTTGACAGATTTCGACATATCTTCCAGACTCATCCGCTCATATTGTCAGCCTGATACTCTGCATTCCTCACAATCCTGAACTCTCCCTCTCTTATCTAGTTATTCTGTTACTAGACATCCCAACTCCTCTTGTTTGACTCCACCTGCACAGGAACGTCGATCATAACTCTCATACACATTCTCTTTCTCTCCTCCCTTCTCATCTACCCTCACTCTATTCTTTGTCGCTCTCCCATCCACCCACCCATCCCTCTCTCCCCTCATCCATCCGCCCATCCCTCTCTCCCCTCATCCATCCACCCATCCCTCTCTCCCCTCATCCACCCACCCATCCCTCTCTCCCCTCATCCATCCGCCCATCCCTCTCTCCCCTCATCCATCCACCCATCCCTCTCTCCCCTCATCCACCCACTCATCCCTCTCTCCCCTCATCCATCCGCCCATCCCTCTCTCCCCTCATCCACCCGCCCATCCCTCTCTCCCCTCATCCACCCACCCATCCCTCTCTCCCCTCATCCACCCACCCATCCCTCTCTCCCCTCATCCACCCACCCATCCCTCTCTCCCCTCATCCATCCGCCCATCCCTCTCTCCCCTCATCCATCCGCCCATCCCTCTCTCCCCTCATCCATCCGCCCATCCCTCACCCCCTAGGTGTTCCGTTCGTCCTGCGTTGCGGTAAGGCACTCAACGAGCGTAAGGCGGAAGTGCGTCTCCAGTTCACGGATGTTCCAGGGGACATCTTTAATGAGCAGTGCCAGAGGAATGAGCTGGTGGTGAGGGTACAGCCTGATGAGGCCATCTACCTCAAGATGATGACCAAGAAGCCTGGAGCCTACTTCAGCCCTGAGGAGACTGAACTGGACCTTACCTACAGGAGCAGATACAAGGTAATATATATATATATGTATGTATGTATGTATGTATGTATGTATGTATGTATGTATGTATGTATGTATGTATGTATGTGTGTGTGTGTGTACACTACCGTTCAAAAGTTTGGGGTCACTTAGAAATGTCCTAGTTTTTGAAAGAAAAGCACTTTCTTTTGTCCATTAAAATAACATCAAATTGATCAGAAATACAGTGTAGACATTGTTAATGTTGTAAATGACTATTGTAGCTGGAAACAGTCCATTAAAAATCAGCCATCTACATAGGCGTACAGAGGCCCATTATCAGCAACCATCACTCCTGTGTTCCAATGTCACGTTGTGTTAGCTAATCCAAGTTTATCATTTTAAAAGGCTAATTGATCATTAGAAAACCCTTTTGCAATTATGTTAGCACAGCTGAAAACTGTTGTTCTGATTAAAGAAGCAATAAAACTGGCCTTCTTTAGACTAGTTGAGTATCTGGAGCATCAGCATTTGTGGGTTCGATTACAGGCTCAAAACGTGTGTGTGTGTGTGTGTAGAATAGATAACTCGTCTCGTGTTCTCTCGACAGGACGTGAAGCTCCCTGATGCATATGAACGTCTGATTCTGGATGTGTTCTGTGGGAATCCGATGCACTTTGTCCGCAGGTCTGTCTCTGACTGCCACTATCTCACCCGCTTAAATTTATACATTTCAAATGTAATTTTCATATCAGCAGTTGTCACAAAGTGCTTATGCAGGAACCCAGCCTAAAACCCCGAGCAGTGCAGATGTAGAAGCATGTTGGCTAGGCAGGAACCTAGGAAGAAACCTAGAGAGGAACCAGGCTCCGAGGGGTGGCGATGTGCCCACTGACATGTCTGTCTCTTACCCTGTCTCAGTCACCACACTATCTCTGACCCGAGAAACCCTATGTAATCTACACTGATAATCTCTCATGTATGGAAGGAACATTTCTATTAGACCTGATTTATGTGACAATATATATAAGGGATAAAGGCCCAGTTCATTTTTCCAAGGTAAATGTACACAACGGAGGCGTTCACACCACAGTTGCCAAAGAAAACAAAGCTAAAGCACACATTTTAATGACCATTCTAGAACGCCCTTCTAGCCAATCAGAAACAAATCTTCACCAACGCTGTGGTTTAAATCATATCATTGCTCCTGTTTCCTGGTCCTTTTCCTCTCCCAGTGATGAGCTGCGAGAAGCCTGGAGGATCTTCACTCCCCTCCTCCATCACATAGAGGGAGAGAAAACACCTCCTATCCCTTATACCTATGGAAGGTAAGTAATACTACTAATCCTACCTTACTTTCATCACATCGCATGTCCATCTAACCCTCCTCCACCCTCTATCTGTCCCTGTTCCTCCTCCACCCTCTCTGTCCCTGTTCCTCCTCCACCCTCTCTCTGTCCCTGTTCCTCCTCCACTCTCTACCTGTTCCTCCTCCACCCTCTACCTGTTCCTCCTCCACCCTCTACCTGTTCCTCCTCCACCCTCTACCTGTTCCTCCTCCACCCTCTATCTGTCCCTGTTCCTCCTCCACCCTCTACCTGTTCCTCCTCCACCCTCTACCTGTTCCTCCTCCACCCTCTATCTGTCCCTGTTCCTCCTCCACCCTCTCTGTCCCTGTTCCTCCTCCACTCTCTACCTGTTCCTCCTCCACCCTCTACCTGTTCCTCCTCCACTCTCTACCTGTCCCTGTTCCTCCTCCACCCTCTACCTGTTCCTCCTCCACTCTCTACCTGTCCCTGTTCCTCCTCTACCCTCTATCTGTCCCTGTTCCTCCTCTACCCTCTATCTGTCCCTGTTCCTCCTCCACCCTCTCTGTCCCTGTTCCTCCTCCACCCTCTGTCCCTGTTCCTCCTCCACCCTCTACCTGTTCCTCCTCCACCCTCTCTCTGTCCCTGTTCCTCCTCCACCCTCTATTTGTCCCTGTTCCTCCTCCACCCTCTACCTGTCCCTGTTCCTCCTCCACCCTCTCTCTGTCCCTGTTCCTCCTCCACCCTCTCTCTGTCCCTGTTCCTCCTCCACCCTCTCTCTGTCCCTGTTCCTCCTCCACCCTCTACCTGTCCCTGTTCCTCCTCCACCCTCTACCTGTCCCTGTTCCTCCTCCACCCTCTACCTGTCCCTGTTCCTCCTCCACCCTCTACCTGTCCCTGTTCCTCCTCCACCCTCTACCTGTCCCTGTTCCTCCTCCACCCTCTACCTGTCCCTGTTCCTCCTCCACCCTCTATCTGTCCCTGTTCCTCCTCCACCCTCTATCTGTCCCTGTTCCTCCTCCACCCTCTACCTGTTCCTCCTCCACCCTCTATCTGTCCCTGTTCCTCCTCCACCCTCTATCTGTCCCTGTTCCTCCTCCACCCTCTACCTGTTCCTCCTCCACCCTCTATCTGTCCCTGTTCCTCCTCCACCCTCTCTATCCCTGTTCCTCTTCCACCCTCTACCTGTCCCTGTTCCTCCTCCACCCTCTCTCTGTCCCTGTTCCTCCTCCACCCTCTCTGTCCCTGTTCCTCCTCCACCCTCTGTCCCTGTTCCTCCTCCACCATCTCTGTCCCTGTTCCTCCTCCACCCTCTGTCCCTGTTCCTCCTCCACCCTCTGTCCCTGTTCCTCCTCCACCCTCTGTCCCTGTTCCTCCTCCACCCTCTACCTGTCCCTGTTCCTCCTCCACCCTCTACCTGTCCCTGTTCCTCCTCCACCCTCTACCTGTCCCTGTTCCTCCTCCACCCTCTCTCTGTCCCTGTTCCTCCTCCACCCTCTGTCCCTGTTCCTCCTCCACCCTCTCTCTGTCCCTGTTCCTCCTCCACCCTCTATCTGTCCCTGTTCCTCCTCTACCCTCTCTATCCCTGTTCCTCTTCCACCCTTTACCTGTCCCTGTTCCTCCTCCACCCTCTCTCTGTCCCTGTTCCTCCTCCACCCTCTGTCCCTGTTCCTCCTCCACCCTCTACCTGTTCCTCCTCCACCCTCTCTCTGTCCCTGTTCCTCCTCCACCCTCTACCTGTCCCTGTTCCTCCTCCACCCTCTACCTGTTCCTCCTCCACCCTCTACCTGTTCCTCCTCCACCCTCTACCTGTTCCTCCTCCACTCTCTACCTGTTCTTCCTCCACCCTCTATCTGTCCCTGTTCCTCCTCCACCCTCTATCTGTTCCTCCTCCACTCTCTACCTGTTCCTCCTCCACTCTGTCCCTGTTCCTCCTCCACCCTCTCTGTCCCTGTTCCTCCTCCACCCTCTCTGTCCGTGTTCCTCCTCCACCCTCTACCTGTTCCTCCTCCACCCTCTATCTGTTCCTCCTCCACCCTCTACCTGTTCCTCCTCTACCTGTTCCTCCTCCACCCTCTACCTGTTCCTCCTCCACCCACTCTGTCCCTGTTCCTCCTCCACCCTCTATCTGTCCCTGTTCCTCCTCCACCCTCTATCTGTCCCTGTTCCTCCTCCACCCTCTACCTGTTCCTCCTCCACCCTCTACCTGTCCCTGTTGTTCCTCCACCCTCTATCTGTCCCTGTTGTTCCTCCACCCTCTATCTGTCCCTGTTGTTCCTCCACCCTCTACCTGTCCCTGTTCCTCCTCCACCCTCTACCTGTTCCTCCTCCACCCTCTACCTGTCCCTGTTGTTCCTCCACCCTCTATCTGTCCCTGTTGTTCCTCCACCCTCTATCTGTCCCTGTTGTTCCTCCACCCTCTATCTGTCCCTGTTGTTCCTCCACCCTCTATCTGTCCCTGTTGTTCCTCCACCCTCTATCTGTCCCTGTTGTTCCTCCACCCTCTATCTGTCCCTGTTGTTCCTCCACCCTCTATCTGTCCCTGTTGTTCCTCCACCCTCTATCTGTCCCTGTTGTTCCTCCACCCTCTACCTGTCCCTGTTCCTCCTCCACCCTCTACCTGTTCCTCCTCCACCCTCTACCTGTCCCTGTTGTTCCTCCACCCTCTATCTGTCCCTGTTGTTCCTCCACCCTCTATCTGTCCCTGTTGTTCCTCCACCCTCTATCTGTCCCTGTTGTTCCTCCACCCTCTATCTGTCCCTGTTGTTCCTCCACCCTCTATCTGTCCCTGTTGTTCCTCCACCCTCTATCTGTCCCTGTTGTTCCTCCACCCTCTATCTGTCCCTGTTGTTCCTCCACCCTCTATCTGTCCCTGTTCCTCAGTCGTGGACCAAATGAAGCGGATGAGCTCGTGAGGAGGGTGGGATTCCGCTACGAGGGAACATACAAGTGGGTCAACCCCCACACTGCATGACACAAGAAACACACACCAATTACACTGTGTGAAAGTTCCCTTGTGTTTGCTACTCTCGACTCTTTTGAGGTGCTTATTTAACTCATACTGCATGAAAGAAAACGTTATATTCTGCATTTCTCACAATCCTGATATTCCCTCGTCTCTCCTATTTGAGTTGGCATGGTATCATACGGTACTGTATGTGCCGTAGCCAACTTGTCATTTGGGCACATGTTTGGCATGACAATGAAGGAACACAGTGGAGTTGGTTAAAACACAAACCGATCTGAACCACCAGGCGACAAATCAGTATTATGAACAACACGCCTGAACCTGATTAATGCACGGTTTGATTACAGCATCACTATCCAGATTGATTGTGACAAAATAAATCATGATCATTTATTGACTTCACTCTTTGATTGTTTGATTGACGATGTAAATTCCTGTGAGACTGTCATCTAGAAGGCATTTAGCACCCTGAAGGGAGGAGGTAAGGTAAGAAGCTCTTTACTATCTTCTTAAATATAAGCTCGTGAAAATCACTGACTTACAAAATAAATTATCCTATTGGGATAATCAACTAAAAACCTCCAAAATATTATAAACTTTCTCAACCTGACTAATTATATTTCCATCCACATCAGCACATTCCTGTGTATCGCCTGGTCTGGTCTGGTCTGGGCCTAATTTAAGTTGCTCCGCTAGACTGGCTGTTGACTGATGTTTCCTGTTTCTTTCCCTCCAGGTATATGGCCCAGTTCTGAGCCTGCTGTCACTCCATAGCCCACAGACTGTTACTGCTGGGAGGAAGCAGAATGAATGAAAGACCAAAAATGTGTCATTATATACATTGGGTGCACTCGTTTTACATCGCCTGGTTCCCCAGGTGGGTGAAAATGTCACTAGGACAAATGGAATCGTCTAAAATGTACAACGGGTGACGCAAAACAAATGTGCCCAATGACAATAGCTGATTCATAAAATTGCACTGTATGCAATGTATGCTTGGATCAACTCTGTCACTGGGGTTTTGAGAAGAGTTTGAGAATGGTCTCAATGTTCAAGAACAACAGGTTTGTCTTACTCTTCTATACTCACGAGATAAAAGTGTGTCTCTTGCTCTCTGGGAGTAAACGTCAGTTCTGTCATAAACAATAAATGATATGTAAGCTCAGAATTCTGCATAATAATAAGGTGTCTGTTTATTATGTGCAACATTTTCAGAAATGCAAATCAGTAGCTGAAATAAACATACACATTTATAGGTGAAAATACCATAAGCTAGTGGCAACAAGTCATATCAAGCTGTATCATTGTTTGTAGAAAATATGATATATTGGGTGTAAAACAAAACATTAAGAACACCTTCCTAATATTGAGTTGCGCACCCCCCCCCCCCCCCCCCCCCCCCCCCCCCTTTTTCCCTCAGAACAGCCTCAATTGGTCAGGGCATGGACTCTTCAAGGTGGCTAAAGTGTTCCACAGGGATACTGGCCCATGTTGACTCCAATGCTTCCCACAGTTGTGTCAAGTTGGCTGGATGTCCTTTGGGTGGTGGAACATTCTTTATACACTCGGGAAACTGCGTGAAAAACTCAGCAGCGTTGCAGTTCTTGACACAAACTAGGACCTACTACCATACCCTGTTCAAAGGCACTTACATCTTTTGTCTTGCCCATTCACCCTCTGAATGGCACACACACAATCCATGTCTCATTTGTCTCAAGGCTTAAAAGTCCTTCTTTAACCTAACCTTCACCTACACTGATTTTAAGTGGATTTAACAAGTGACATCAATAAGGGATCATATCTTTCACCTGGATTCACCTGTCATGAAAAGTGCAGGTGTTCTTAATGTTTTGAACACTCAGTGTACATTCCTTGAATTACCTCAAACCTCCATCTAAAGACTTGTCAAAATATTCAGGAATGATTTGGTTAAGAGAGAAAGCAGATGAAGTGAATTGGAAGGCTCTTTTGGGTATTGTTACGTTCAGTCACACATCATTCATGACCATTGTCCCACTAACTTGTATGATGACCCTACTGTTAGTTACAGTAGCCATTAAATGAGGTATGTAAAATGTAAGGCTCTGTTGGTTATTCTGTTGATAGTCACAGGTCAGAAAAATAAGTATTTCCACAGACATCCCACTAACTGATACGTTGTCATTGAGCCGACATGAGGTTCGTACAGTAATACAGCCTTCTTCAGTTGTGATACATCTCAGTATCACAGTAAGGCTCCGTTCACTCTATAAAAAAACTACACCAGAGAGAGAGCCATTTCATTGGTCCTAGCTGGCAGAATTATTGATTAGAATCATGTTTTCTTTTCTGGCATTTTTTTTCTCTGGAAGTAGTGTGAACGGACCCTACCACGGCCTCCGTCAGTCAGTAGTGTGAACGGACCCTACCACGGCCTCCCTCAGTCAGTAGTGTGAACGGACCCTACCACGGCCTCCCTCAGTCAGTAGTGTGAACGGATCCTACCACGGCCACCCTCAGTCAGTAGTGTGAACGGATCCTACCACGGCCACCCTCAGTCAGTAGTGTGAACGGGACCCTACCACGGCCTCCCTCAGTCAGTAGTGTGAACCCACGGCCTCCCTCAGTCAGTAGTGTGAACGGACCCTACTACGGCCTCCCACAGTCAGTAGTGTGAACCCACGGCCTCCCTCAGTCAGTAGTGTGAACGGACCCTACCACGACCTCCCTCAGTCAGTAGTGTGAACGGACCCTACTACGGCCTCGCACAGTCAGTAGTGTGAACCCACGGCCTCCCTCAGTCAGTAGTGTGAACGGACCCTACCACGGCCTCCCTCAGTCAGTAGTGTGAACCCACGGCCTCCCTCAGTCAGTAGTGTGAACGGACCCTACTACGGCCTCCCACAGTCAGTAGTGTGAACCCACGGCCTCCCTCAGTCAGTAGTGTGAACGGACCCTACCACGGCCACCCTCAGTCAGTAGTGTGAACCCACGGCCTCCCTCAGTCAGTAGTGTGAACGGACCCTACCACGGCCTCCCTCAGTCAGTAGTGTGAACGGACCCTACCATGGCCTCCCTCAGTCAGTAGTGTGAACGGACCCTACCACGGCCTCCCTCAGTCAGTAGTGTGAACGGACCCTACCACGGCCTCCCTCAGTCAGTAGTGTGAACCCACGGCCTCCCTCAGTCAGTAGTGTGAACGGACCCTACTACGGCCTCCCACAGTCAGTAGTGTGACCGGACCCTACCACGGCCTCCCTCAGTCAGTAGTGTGAACGGACCCTACCACGGCCACCCTCAGTCAGTAGTGTGAACGTACCCTACCACGGCCACCCTCAGTCAGTAGTGTGAACGGACCCTACCACGGCCTCCCTCAGTCAGTAGTGTGAACGGACCCTACCACGGCCACCCTCAGTCAGTAGTGTGAACGTACCCTACCACGGCCACCCTCAGTCAGTAGTGTGAACGGACCCTACCATGGCCTCCCTCAGTCAGTAGTGTGAACGGACCCTAACACAGTTCACTTCCTGGTGGGCGTGGCTGATCCGTCCTCCATGCCCCGGGCATACAAACGCACCAGCTGACCATGAACCCTGGGAGGGAGGGAGGGAGGGAAGGAGGGAGGGAAGGAAGAATGGAGGGAGGGAAGGAGGGAGGGAGGGAGGGAGGGAAGGGAAGGGAAGGGAAGGGAAGGGAAGGGAAGGGAAGGGAAGAATGGAGGGAGGGAGGGACAGGACAGGACAACAAGGCAGATGAGGACAGAGTAGGAAAATGCAGCATGGACACATCATACTATCATGCTAAGTCTAACTCCTGTGCTGGCTCAAATATTTTATTTCTCCTTTCCAGTACGATTTCAGCAATGATGGTGAATGCGTAACTAGGCTAGAGCAGTACAGCTTGGCTCAGCTCAGTAGTATGAAAAGATTACTAGAGGCTTCAGGTTGGGCCTGAAGCAGAGCACTAAATGTACAATGAAACTCTGTCAGGTAAGTATTGATTTCCATCATGTGATAAGATGTCTCTTACCTGCAGAGGATCTCAGTGTGAGGAAGTATTTCTCCGTCACAGTTCCACACAGACACTGAAGGAGGCTTACTGCAGCACAGGCCACACAAGTCTTTCTTCCTGTCATTCGCCATCCCTCGCTCCTCTCCTCTTTCTACCAGGTGATGTTGGGAACCGCTCTGGCTTGTTCTCTCCCCCTCTTCCGCCATCCCTCCACCATTTACTGTCTCCCTCTCTTCATCCTCAGCCCCCTTTTCTCCGGGTGGGAGAGAGAAACGTACTGCCTTCACACGGTGGACATCCACGAAGGGCAGGTCAAACTTAGAAGGGAAGATGCATTAAGTGACCATCAAAAAACTATCAATCAAATACAGTAGCAACTTTTTCCTTTCATCACAATATGTTTATTTTAGGCCTTTTAGTGCTGCAGCTAGATGTTACTCCATCAGCAATTGTTCCTGTCTTTCTCAGACCACAGATATTTCCATACTGTTATACTTGGAACGTGGCATGCCAGTCCACATGATATGATAGCGATCTAACAAGCAATATGGCTTCAGAATTTGGCCTATTATCCAGGCTACAGTACTTGTGGAGGTTGTACCTACATAGTCCTAGGTTCAGGTTGGTTAGAATTAAAATGATCTGGCACCAGGTTAGAGTTACCTGGCACCAGGTTAGAGTTACCTGGCACTGGGTTAGTTACCTGGCACTGGGTCAGTTACCTGGCACTGGGTCAGTTACCTGGCACCAGGTTAGAGTTACCTGGCACTGGGTCAGTTACCTGGCACCAGGTTAGAGTTACCTGGCACTGGGTTAGGGTTAGAGTTACCTGGCACTGGGTCAGTTACCTGGCACCAGGTTAGAGTTACCTGGCACTGGGTTAGGGTTAGAGTTACCTGGCACTGGGTCAGTTACCTGGCACCAGGTTAGAGTTACCTGGCACCAGGTTAGAGTTACCTGGCACTGGGTTAGGGTTAGAGTTACCTGGCACTTGGTCAGTTACCTGGCACCAGGTTAGAGTTACCTGGCACTGGGTTAGGGTTAGAGTTACCTGGCACCAGGTTAGAGTTACCTGGCACCAGGTTAGAGTTACCTGGCACCAGGTTAGAGTTACCTGGCACTGGGTTAGGGTTAGAGTTACCTGGCACCAGGTTAGAGTTACCTGGCACCGGGTCAGTTACCTGGCACCAGGTTAGAGTTACCTGGCACCAGGTTAGAGTTACCTGGCACCAGGTTAGAGTTACCTGGCACCAGGTTAGAGTTACCTGGCACTGGGTTAGGGTTAGAGTTACCTGGTCCTGTGTGCTGGTGTGTCTGTGTAGGAAGGTGAGGAACCCTAGGGGGTGTGTGTCCCGTACAATGATGAGGTCACCTGTCCCATCGGCCAGGTGTGCTGAGGGGGACAGCCCCAGGGGACTGCGAGGACAGGAGCTGGACATACAGGTGAGGGACACAGCCTTGAACCGGCCGTCTACACTCACCCAATCACCTGCAGCACGAGGCAGAGAGAGCAGAGGAAGTTCTGTGACCGACCAGGGTTTGAGCCCTGCTCTCCTGCATGCCACAATAGTTAGCCCACTGAGCTAAAGCCCAGGCATTAACTCTAGGAGCTAACATAAGTCTTCCAGTCTCTTCCAGTCTCAAGTTACTCATCACCCAAGCGTGGTTCATGGAATTGCGTTACATAGGATGTGTGTAGACTGTAGAGTCTGTGTAGACTGCGTGTTTTTATAGACTTACCCTCTGAGTTGCTGCTGAACTGACTGAAGTGGGAGATGTAGTTGGAACTAGCATCTGGAGAGTGGGGGAACAGTCTCTCTGTGCTCTTAGAACACACACTGCACCTGGAACACCGCACATACACACATTACAAACGATTGCTCTTTTTTTTACACGTGACATAGGTATAACATACTGATACATTCCAGTGGTGTAACAACAGCACCTGTTCCTGATAGCCATGCATTCCATTCATATGTGTATCGTCATGTTACCCTCCCTCACAGACCCTTGGGCTGGCTATCGATCACAGACTAAAGACAGGTACAGTCTTTCAAAGATACCAGCGTCCTTTTATATGTAGCATCTCCCAGTTCCTTACCCTCCCTTACAGACCGCGGGGCAGTTCTTAGTCATTTCAGACAAAATAGATTGGGTACAGTCTTTCACCCAGGTAGGCTTACAGTCTGCTTTCACAGACCAGGAGGTGCTGTCTCTCCTTTCGTTCAGATCAGGTTGCCCTAGGTTGGCATGGAATCCGCCCTCCTTAAGGTACAGGAGTACACACGACACCTGGGTCTCTGTTGCAGGAGGAATTGACTGAGGCTGAGGTTCTTCCCCAGGGGAAATTGAGGTCATGTCGCTATAGCCTTCTGATGACCTAAAGTAGCCAGAACACTTTCTCCCAATGGAACGGTTGAGGTGATGATATCTAGGGCAACTGTTCCTATCAGGACCTTACATTTGAGACAGGTAATGGTATGAGAAGTCCCTCTGTTAGCTTCAGTGAGTTGTTAATGCTAAGCTTATCATTATGTGGTTAAGAACACACTGTCAATCACAACATTTAGAGGAGCATGTGCTAGTACGTATGTATTAGTTCCTCTCTGTAACAAGTAAAGAGGAGGACCATCCTTCCTTTCTTCCCTGGATAAGCCTTGTTTTGGATCAGTGTACCAGGCAGTGAGTGAGTGTTTTTATTCTCTGAGAAATATAGTTAGTTGCTACCCAGAGAGGCAGCGTGTGTTGTCCCTGGGGTTGGAGAGCTGGGGGTCTGCTGGTAGGTACTGAACTAGGCCTGCATAGCTCCTGTTACTCAGGTACACCATAGCACCTGGGGGAAGAGAGGGCGGGAGAGGGTTAGCAACCATCCTACAGATGTATGTACTTTGAGCCAATTTGCTTCACCAGGAAAATAATCCTGCAGCAACAGGAAATGTGAATTATTATGTGGATTATAATTAATTGACATTTTTGTAGGGGTTGATACATTTTTCAGAAGGGAAAATAAAATCATGAAATGTCAGTGGAAATAACAAACTTCAGAAGCTACAAGTTTAAAGTTCTCCTGCAACAGGGTGTACAAATTAAGATCCTACATCTGTATGGCTCTGACTCATACTGTAAACACAGAGAAGCTCTATCCTCACTACCTCTCACTCTAACTGGTATGCAACACTATATTTGAATGTTCTGTCATGATGCATGTTGTCATTATAGACATGATTTACTTCTTAGAGCTTATGATATGTAGTGAGTGACACACAACGGTGCCCCCCCCCCCCCCCCCCCCCCTTTCTATTAAGGCAAGTCATCCAGGTCCTGAGGCAGCAAAGCCTCCCCACACCATCATACTACCATGCTGACCATTGGTACGGGGTTCTTACTGTGGAATGCAGTGTTTGGTTTTCGCCAGACATAATGGGACCCATTTCGTCCAGCAAGTTGACTCAAGTTTGCCAAAAATCACCTGGATGATCATCAAGACTCCTGGAAGAATGTTCTATGGACAGATGAGTCAAAAGTATAACTTTTTGGACTACATGGATCCCATTATGCCTGGCGAAAACCAAACACTGCATTCCACAGTAAGACCCTTATACCAACGGTCAAGCATGGTGGTGGTGGTAGTGTGATGGGGATGCTTTTCAGCCTCAGTCAGGACCTGGATCACTGAGAGGGGGCAAATACCTTTTCACAGATCTGTAGATATATATGTAGCTATATACAGTACCAGTCAAAAGTTTGGACACACCTACTCATTCAAGGGTTTTCTTTATTTTTACTATTTTTAGAGGAGCATGTGCTAGTACGTATGTATTAGTTCCTTTCTGTAACAAGTAAAGACGAGGATTTTATACATAGTAGAATAATAGTGAAGACATCAAAACTATGAAATAACACATGGCATCATGTAGTAACCACAAAAGTGTTAAACAAATCAAAATATATTTTAGATTTTAGATTCTTCAAAGTAGCCAACCTATGCCTTGATGACAGCTTTGCACACTCTTGGCATTCTCTCAACCAGCTTCACCTGGAATGTTTTTCCAACAGTCTTGAAGGAGTTCCCACATGCACTGACCACTTGTTGCTTTTCCTTCAATCTACGGTCCAACTCATCCCAAACCATCTCAATTGGGTTGAGGTCAGGTCATCTGATGCAGCACTCCATGACTCTCCTTCTTGGTCAAATAGAGCTTACACAGCCTGGAGGTGTGTTGGGTCATTGTGCTGTTGAAAAACAACTGATAGTCCCACTAAGTGCAAACCACATGGGATTGTGTATTGCTGCAGAATGCTGTGGTTGCCATGTTGGTTAATTGAGCCTTGAATTCTAAATAAATCACCAACAGTGTCACCAGCAAAGCACCATCACACCACCTCCTCCATGCTTCACGGTGGGAACCACACTGGCGGAGATCATCCGTTCACCTACTCTGCGTCTTACAAAGACAAGGCGATTGGAACCAAAAAATCTCAAATTTGGACCGGTCTAATGTACATTGCTCGTGTTTCTTGGCCCAAACAAGCCTCCTTATTGGTGTCCTTTAGTAGTGGTTTCTTTGCATCAATACGACCATGAAGGACTGATTCACACAGTCTCCTCTGAACAGTTGATGTTGAGATGTGTCTGTTACTTGAACTCTGAAGCATTTATTTGGGCTGCAATTTCTGAGGGTGGTAACTCTAATGAACTTATCCTCTGCAGCAGAGGTAACTCTGGGTCTTCCTTTCCTATGGCGGTCCTCATGAGAGACAGTTTCATCATAGAGCTTGATGGTTTTTGCGACTGCACTTGAAGAAACTTTCAAAGTTCTTGAAATTTTCAGGATTGACTGACCTTCATGTCTTGAAGTAATGATGGACTTGTTTCTCTTTGCTTTTTGAACTGTTCTTGACATAATTTGGATTTGGTCTTTTACCAAATAGGGCTATCTGTATACAACCCCTACCATGTCACAACACAACTGATTGGCTCAAAATGCATTAAGAAGAAAATTAATTCCACAAATTCACTTTTAACGAGGCACACCTGTTCATTGAAATTCCAGGTGACTACCTCATGAAGCTACTACATGATTCCATATGTGTTATTTCATAGCTTTGATGTCTTCACTATTATTCTACAATGTAGAAAATAAAAAAAAATAAAAAAAATGGAATGAGTAGGTTTGTCCAAACTTTTGATTGGTACTGTACATATACAGTGCATTCAGAACCGCTGACTTACGTTACAAGCCTTATTCTAAAATGGATTAAATTGTTTTTTCCCCTCATCGATCTACACATAATCCCTCATAATGACAAAGCAAAAAAAACTTCAATATCACATTTACAAAAGTATTCAGACCCTTTACTCAGTACTTTGTTGAAGGACCTTTGGCAATGATTACAAGTCTTCTTGGGTATGACGCTGCAATCTTGGCACACCTGTATTTGGGGAGTTTCTCCCATTCTTCTCTGCAGATCCTCTCAAACTCTGTCAGGCTGGATGGGGAGCGTCGCTGCACAGCTATTTTCAGGTCTCTCCAGAGATGTTCGATCGAGTTCAAGTCCGGGCTCTGGCTGGGCCACTCAAGGACATTCAGAGACTTGTCAGGAAGCCATTCCTGTGTTGTCTTGGCTGTGTGCTTAGGGTTGTCGTCCTGTTGGAAGGTGAACCTTCTCCCCAGTCTGAGGTCCTGAGCGCTTTGGAGCAGGTTTTCATCAATGATCTCTCCGTACTTTGTTCAGTTCATATTTCCCTTGATCCTGAGTAGACTCCCAGTCCCTGCCGCTGAAAAACATCCCCACAGCATGATGCTGCCACCACCATCCTTCACCGTTGGGATGGTACCAGGTTTCCTCCAGAAGTGATGCTTGGCATTCAGGCTAAAGAGTTATATCTTGGTTTCATCAGAACAGAGAATCTTGTTTCTCATGGTCTGCGAGTCCTTTAGGTGCCTTTTGGCAAACTCCAAGCGGGCTGTCATGTGCCTTTTATTGATGAGTGGCTTCCGTTTGGCCACTCTACCATAAAGGCCTGATTGGTGGAGTACTGCAGAGATAATTGTCCTTCTGGAAAGTTCTCCCATCTCCAAGACAATCCTGTCTTGGAGCTCTGTGGACAATTCCTTCAACCTCATGGCTTGGTTTTTGCTCTGACATGCACTGGTGTGTGCCTTTCCAAATCATGTTCAATCAATTGAATTTACCACAGGTGGACTCCAATCAAGTTGTAGAAACATCTCAATGGAAACAGGATGCACCTGAGCTCAATTTCGAGTCTCATAGCAAAGGGTCAAAATACTTATGTAAATAAGGTATTTCTGATTTTTCTATATTTCTAAAAAACGGTTTTCACTTTGTCATTAGGAGTATTGTGTGTAGATTGATGAGGAAAAATATATATTTTAATCAATTTTAGAATAAGGCTGTAATGTAACAAAATGTTTAAAAGGGAAGGGGTCTGAACTTTCTGAATGCACTGTAAATATAGATATCATACATTGTGGCCATCCTATTAAATTAGTTGTATTGTCACGCCCTGACCTTAGAGAGCCTTTTTATTTCTCTATTTGGTTAGGTCAGGGTGTGATTTGGGTGGGCATTCTAGTTTTCTATTTCTTTGTTGGCCGGGTATGGTTCCCAATCAGAGGCAGCTGTCTATCATTATCTCTGATTGGGAATCATACTTAGGCAGCCTGTTTTTCCACCCTAGTTTGTGGGATGTTGTTTTTGCACAGTTGCTGTATAGCCCTGCAGAACTTTACGTTTGTTTTTTCCTTTGTTGTTTTGGTGTTCATTCTAATAAAGTACGATGAACACTTTCCACGCTGCGCTTTGGTCTCAATCCGACGACGGACGTAACATGTATTCTCATTTCTAAATTAAATTAGCTGTTTAATTCTGGCGTTATCCTCTGACCTTCACCTTGGTCTAGCAGACAGTGTTTAAGAAATATTGTAATAATGTAATAGCCTCTGCTTTAGGCCATGAGGCATTTCATATACAGTATACCTGAGTAGTCATAATCTGAGAGGCCCCGTCTATGACATACAGTACTAGTCAAAAGTTTGGACACCTACTCATTCCAGGGTTTTTCTTTATTTTTTACTAGTGAAGACATCAAAACTATGAAATAACACATATGGAATCATGTAGTAACCAAAAAAGTGTTTAACAAATAAAAATATATTTTATATTTGAGATGCTCAGCTTTGTATACTCTTGGTATTCTCTCAACCAGGCTATATCACATCTCGGCGTGATTGGGAGTCCCCTAGGGAGGCGCACAATTGGCCCAGGTTTGGCCGGGGTAGGCTGTCATTGTAAATAAGAATTTGTTCTTAACTGACCTGCCTAGTTAAAATGTTTAAATAATAATAAATTAAACCAGCTTCATGATGTAGTCACCTGCAATTAATTTCAATTGACAGGTGTGCCTTGTTAAAAGTTAATTTGTGGAATTTCTTTCCTTCTTAATGCGCTTGAGCCAATCAGTTGTGTTGTGCCAAGGTAGGGGTGGTATACAGAAGATAGCCCTATTTGGTAAAAGACCAAGTCCATATTATGGCAAGAACAGCTCGAATAAGCAAAGAGAAACGACAGTCCATCATTACTTTGACTGACCTTCATGTCTTAATCCGGAAAATTTCAAGAAGTTTTAAGTTTCTTCAAGTGCAGTTGCAAAAACCATTGTGGCTGAATTGCTGCAAAGAAACCACTACTAAAGGACACCAATAAGAAGACGAGACTTGCTTGGGCCAAGAAACACGAGCAATGGACATTAGACCGGTGGAAATATGTCCTTTGGTCTGATATATAAAAATGGCACCGGAAGAAATGGCAGCAGTTTTACGGGCGCCCAACCAATTGTGCTATTATGTGTTTTTTTTTCATGTTATTTGTAACTTCTTTTGTACATAATGTTTCTGCAACCATATCTTACGGCAAAAAAGAGCTTCTGGATATCAGGACAGCGATCACTCACCTTGGATTAGACAAAGATTTTTCTTCAACAAGCTCGACTGTGTTCTGTGTTCTTCAACACACAGTCAGTCAGGAAAGCAAAGGCTAGCTTTTTCAAACAGAAATTTGCATCCTGTAGCTCTAACTCCAAAAAGTTTTGGGACACTGTAAAGTCCATGGAGAACAAGAGCACCTCCTCCCAGCTGCCCACTGCACTGAGGCTAGGCGACACGGTCACCACCGATAAATCCATGATAATTGAACATTTCAATAGGCATTTCTCTACTGCTGGCTATGCTTTCCTCCTGGCTACCCCGGCCAACAGCTACTTGCCCGAGCCTCCCCAGCTTCTCCTTCACCCAAATCCAGATCGCAGATGTTCTGAAAGAGCTGCAAAACCTGGACCCCTACAAATCAGCTGGGCTAGACAAATCTGGACCCTCTCTTTCTAAAATTATCCGCCGCCATTGTTGCAACCCCTATTACCAGTCTGTTCAACCTCTCTTTCATTTCGTCTGAGATCCCTAAGGTTGGAAAGCTGCAGCGGTCATCCCCCTCTTCAAAGGGGGTGACACTCTAGACCCAAACTGTTACAGACCTATATCCATCCTGCCCTGCCTTTCTAAAGTCTTTGAAAGCCAAGTTAATAAACAGATCACTGACCATTTCGAATCCCACCGTACCTTCTCCGCTGTGCAATCCGGTTTCCGAGCTGGTCACGGGTGCACCTCAGCCACGCTCAAGGTACTAAACAATATCATAACCGCCATCGATAAAAGACAATACTGTGCAGCCGTCTTCATCGACCTGGCCAAGGCTTTCGACTCTGTCAATCACCGTATTCTTATTGGCAGACTCAATAGCCTTGATTTCTCAAATGACTGCCTCGCCTGGTTCACCAACTACTTCGCAGATAGAGTTCAGTGTGTAAAATCGGAGAGCCTGTTGTCCAGACCTCTGGCAGTCTCTATGGGGGTACCACAGGGTTCAATTCTCGGGCCGACTCTTTTCTCTGTATATATCAACGATGTTGCTCTTGCTGCGGGTGATTCCCTGATCCACCTCTACGCAGACGACACCATTCTGTATACCTCTGGCCCTTCTTTGGACACTGTGTTAACTAACATCCAAACGAGCTTCAATGCCATACAACACTCCTTCCGTGGCCTCCAACTGTTCTTAAACGCTAGCAAAACCAAATGCATGCTTTTCAATCGTTCGCTGTCCACACCCGCCCGCCCGACTAGCATCACTACTCTGGACGGTTCTGACCTAGAATACGTGGACAACTACAAATACCTAGGTGTCTGGCGAGACTGTAAACTCTCCTTCCAGACTCATATCAAACATCTCCAATCCAAAATCAAATCTAGAATCGGCTTTCTATTTCGCAACAAAGCCTCCTTCACTCACGCCGCCCAACGTACCCTAGTAAAACTGACTATCCTACCGATCCTCGACTTCGGCGATGTCATCTACAAAATAGCTTCCAATACTCTATTCAGCGAATTGGATGCAGTCTATCACAGTGCCATCCGTTTTGTTACCAGAGCGCCTTATGCTGCGACCTGTATGCTCTAGTTGGCTGGCCCTCACTACATATTCGTCGCCAGACCCACTGGCTCCAGGTCATCTACAAGTCTATGCTAGGTAAAGCTCCGCCTTATCTCAGCTCACCGGTCACGATAACAACACCCACCCGTAGCACGCGCTCCAGCAGGTATATCTCACTGGTCATCCCCAAAGCCAACACCTCCTTTGGCCGCCTTTCCTTCCAGTTCTCTGCTGCCAGTGACTGGAACGAATTGCAAAAATCGCTGAAGCTGGAGACATATCTCCCTCACTAACTTTAAGCATCAACTGTCAGAGCAGCTAACCGATCGCTGCAGCTGTACATAGTCCATCTGTAAATAGCCCACCCAATCTACCTACCTCATCCCCATATTGTTTTTATTTACTTTGCTGCTCTTTTGCACACCAGTATCACTACTTACACACCATCATCTGCTCATCATCATCTGCTCATCTATCACTCCAGTGTGACTAGGCTAAATTGTAATTACTTTGCAACTATGGCCTAATTATTGCCATACCTCCTCATGCCATGTGCACACACTGTATATAGACTTTTTAATTTTTTTATTGTGTTATTGACTGTACGCTTGTTTATTCCATGTAACTCTGTGTTGTTCTTTCTGTCGCACTGCTTTGCTTTATCTTGGCCAGGTCGCAGTTGTAAATGAGAACTTGTTCTCAACTAGCCTACCTGGTTAAATAAAGGTGAAATTAAAAAATAATAAAGTACAGGACATTCTCCAAACACCCGACAGGGCTAACATCCCCGTTATTTGCAAGAGGAAGAAACACAGGTACAGAGGACACAGAGCGGGGTGCCTCGTGAGGACCCGCAGAAGGCAAGTGGGAAAGCTGCCGTTACCGTCAATATTACTCGCCATCATGCAATCATTGGACAATAAATTAGACGAGGTACGATCACAAATATCATACCAACGGGATATCAAAAACTGTAATATCCTATGTTTCACAGAATCGTGGCTGAATGACGACATGGATATTCAGCTAGCGGGATATACGCTGCACCGGCAAGATAGAACAGCACACTCCGGTAAGACGAGGGGGGGGGCAGTCTGTGCATATTTGTAAACAACAGCTGGTGCACGAAATCTAAGGAAGTCTCTAGATTTTGCTCGCCTGAAGTAGAGTATATTGTGATAAATTGCAGGCAACACTACTTGCCTAGAGAGTTTTCAGCTATACTTTTCGTGGCTGTTTATTTACCACCACAGACAGATGCTGGCACTAAGACCGCACTCAGTCAGCTGTATAAGGAAATAAGCAAACAGGAAACCAATCACCCAGAGGCGGCGCTCCTAGTGGCCGGAGTCTTTAATGCAGGGAAACTTAAATCAGTTCTACCAAATTTCTATCAACATGTTAAATGTGCAACCTGAGGGGGAAAAATTCTAGAGCACCTGTACTCCGCACACAGAGACGCGTACAGAGCTCTCCCTCGCCCTCCATTTGGTAAATCCGACCACAACTCTGTCCTCCTAAATCCTGCTTACAAGCGGAAATTAAAGCAGGAAGCACCAGTGACTCGGTCTATAAAAAAGTGGTCAGATGAAGCAGATGCTAAACTACAGGACTGTTTTGCTATCACAGACTGGAACATGTTCCGGGATTCTTACGATGGCATTGAGGAGTACACCACATCAATCACTGGCTTTATCAATAAGTTCTTCAAGGACGTCGTCCCCACGGTGACTGTACGTACATACCCCAACCGGAAGCCATGGATTACAGGCAACATTCGCACTGAGCTAAAGGGTAGAGCTGCCGCTTTCAAGGTGCGGGACTCTAACCCGGAAGCTTACAAGAAATCCTGCTACAAGAGATGCTTGTTCTAGGTCCCAAGAAACAAAGAGATCTTCTGTTGAATCTGACAATTAATCTTGATGGTTGTAAAGTCGTCTCAAATGAAACTGTGAAGGACCTCGGCGTTACTCTGGACCCTGATCTCTCTTTTGACAAACATATCAAGACTGTTTCAAGGACAGCTTTTTTCCATCTATGTAACATTGCAAAAATCAGAAATTTTCCATCCAAAACTGATGCAGAAAAATTAATCCATGCTTTTGTTACTTCTAGGTTAGACTACTGCAATGCTCTACTTTCCGGCTACCCGGATAAAGCACTAAATAAACTTCAGTTAGTGCTAAATACGGCTGCTAGAATCCTGACTAGAACCAAGAAATTTGATCATATTACTCCAGTGCTAGCTTCCCTACACTGGCTTCCTGTTAAGGCAAGGGCTGCTTTCAAGGTTTTACTGTTAACCTATAAAGCGTTACATGGGCTTGCTCCTACCTATCTTTCCGAGTTGGTCCTGCCGTACATACCTACACGTACGCTACGGTCACAAGACGCAGGCCTCCTAATTGTCCCTAGAATTTCTAAGCAAACAGCTGGAGGCAGGGCTTTCTCCTATAGATCTCCATTTTTATGGAATGGTCTGCCTACCCATGTGAGAGACGCAGACTCGGTCTCAACCTTTAAGTCTTTACTGAAGACTCATCTCTTCAGTAGGTCACATGATTGAGTGTAGTCTGGCCCAGGAGTGTGAAGGTGAACAGAAAGGCTCTGGAGCAACGAACCGCCCTTGCTGTCTCTGCCTGGCCGGTTCCCCTCTCTCCACTGGGATTCTCTGCCTCTAACCCTATTACAGGGGCTGAGTCACTGGCTTACTGGTGCTCTTTCATGCCGTCACTTGAGTGGGTTGAGTCACTGACGTGATCTTCCTGTCTGGGTTGGCGCCCCCCCTTGGGTTGTGCCGTGGCGGAGATCTTTGTGGGCTATACCCGGCCTTGTCTGAGGATGGTAAGTTGGTGGTTGAAGATATCCCTCTAGTGGTGTGGGGGCTGTGCTTTGGCAAAGTGGGTGGGGTTATATCCTTCCTGTTTGGCCCTGTCCGGGGGTATCATCGGATGGGGCCACAGTGTCTCCTGACCCCTCCTGTCTCAGCCTCCAGTATTTATGCTGCAGTAGTTTATGTGTCGGGGGGCTAGGGTCAGTTTGTTATATCTGGAGTACTTCTCCTGTCTTATCCGGTGTCCTGTGTGAATTTAAATATGCTCTCTCTAATTCTCTCTCTCTTTCTCTCTCTCGGGGGACCTGAGCCCTAGGACCATGCGTCAGGACTACCTGGCATGATGACTCCTTGCTGTCCCCAGTCCACCTGGCCGTGCTGCTGCTCCAGTTTCAACTGTTCTGCCTGCGGCTATGGAACCCTGACCTGTTCACCGGACGTGCTACCTGTCCCAGACCTGCTGTTTTCAACTCTCTAGAGACCGCAGGAGTGGTAGAGATACTCTTAATGATCGGCTATGAAAATCCAACTGAAATTTACTCCTGAGGTGCTGACTTGCTGCACCCTCGATAACTACTGTGATTATTATTATTTGACCATGCTGGTCATTTATGAACATTTGAACATCTTGGCCATGTTCTGTTATAATCAACACCCGGCACACCCAGAAGAGGACTGGCCACCTCTCATAGCCTGGTTCCTCTCTAGGTTTCTTCCTAGGTTTTGGCCTTTCTAGGGAGTTTTTCCTAGCCACCGTGCTTCTACACCTGCATTGCTTGCTGTTTGGGGTTTTAGGCTGGGTTTCTGTACAGCACTTTGAGATATCAGCTGATGTACGAAGGGCTATATAAATACATTTGATTTGATATGCCCTGCGACGAACCATCAAACAGGCAACGCGTCAATACAGGGCTAAGATTGAATCATACTACACCGGCTCCGACGCTCGTCTTATGTGGCAGGGCCTGCAAACCATTACAGACTACAAAGGGAAGCACAGCCGCGAGCTGCCCAGTGACACAAGCCTACCAGACGAGCTAAATCACTTCTATGCTCGCTTCAAGGCAAGCAACACTGAGGCATGCATGAGAGCATCAACTGTTCTGGACGACTGTGTGATCACGCTCTCTGTAGCCAATGTGAGTAAGACCTTTAAACAGGTCCACATACACAAGGCTGCGGGGCCAGACAGATTACCAGGAAGTGTGCTCCGGGCATGTGCTGACCAACTGGCAAGTGTCTTCACTGACATTTTCAACATGTCCCTGATTGAGTCTGTAATACCAACATGTTTCAAGCAGACCACCATAGTCCCTGTGCCCAAGAACACAAAGGCCACCTGCCTAAATGACTACAGACCTGTAGCACTCACGTCCGTAGCCATGAAGTGCTTTGAAAGGCTGGTAATGGCTCACATCAACACCATTATCCCAGAAACCCTAGACCCACTCCAATTTGCAAACCGCCCAAACAGATCCACAGATGATGCAATCTTTATTGCACTCCACACTGCCCTTTCCCACCTGGACAAAAGGAACACTTATGTGAGAATGCTATTCATTGACAACAGCTCAGCGTTCAACACCATAGTACCCTCAAAGCTCATCACTAAGCTAAGAATCCTGGGACTAAACACCTCCCTCTACAACTGGATCCTGGACTTCCTGACAGGCCACTCCCAGGCGGTGAGGGTAGGTAGCAACACATCTGCCACGCTGATCCTCAACACTGGAGCCCCCCAGGGGTGCGTGCTCAGTCCCCTCCTGTACTCCCTGTTCACCCACGACTGCATGGCCAGGCACGACTCCAACAGCATCATTAAGTTCGCAGACACAACAGTGGTAACCCTGATCACCGACAACGACGAGACAGGGAGGAGGTCAGAGACCTGGCCGGGTGGTGCCAGAATAACAACCTATCCCTCAACGTAACCAAGACTAAGAAGATGATTGTGGACTACAGGAAAAGGAGAACCGAGCACGCCCCCATTCTCATCAACGGGGCTGTAGTGGAGCAGGTTGAGAGCTTCATGTTCCTTGGTGTCCACATCACCAACAAACTAGAATGGTCCAAACACACTAATACAGTCGTGTAGAGGGCACGACAAAGCCTCTTACCCCCCAAGAAACTAAAAAGATTTGGCATGGATCCTCAGATCCTCAAAAGGTTATACAGCTGCAACATCGAGAGCATCCTGACTGGTTGCATCACTGCCTGGTACGGCAATTGCTCGGCCTCCGACCGCAAGGCACTACAGAGGGTAGTGCGTACGGCCCAGTACATCACTGGGGCTAAGCTGCTTGCCATCCAGGACCTCTACACCAGGCGGTGTCAGAGGAAGGCCCTAAAAATTGTCAAAGACCCCAGCCACCCCAGTCATAGACTGTTCTCTCTACTACCACATGGCAAGCGGTACCGGAGTGCCAAGTCTAGGACCAAAAGGCTTCTCAACCGTTTTTACCCCCAAGCCGTAAGACTCCTGAACAGGTAATCAAATGGCTACCCGGACTATTTGCATTGTGTGCCCCCCCCCCTCCCCAGCCCCTCTTTTACGCTGCTGCTACCCTCTGTTTATCATATATGCATAGTCACTTTAACTATATACATTCATGTACATATGTACATACTACCTCAATTGGCCCGACCAACCAGTGCTCCCACACATTGGCTAACCAGGCTATCTGCATTGTGTCCTGCCACCCGCCACCCACCACCCACCAACCCCTCTTTACGCTACTGCTACTGTTCATCATATATGCATAGTCACTTTAACCATATCTACATGTACATACTACCTCAATCAGCCTGACTAACTGGTGTCTGTATATAGCCTCGCTACTATTTTTCACTGTCTTTTTACTGTTTTTATTTCTTTACTTACCTATTGTTCACCTAATACATTTTTGCACTATTGGTTAGAGCCTGTAAGTAAGCATTTCATTGCACGTGACAAATAAACTTTGATTTGATTAATCCAAATTTGAGATTTTGGTTCCAACCACCGTGTCTTTGTGAGATGCAGAGTAGGTGAATGAATGATCTTCGCATGTGTGGTTCCCACCGTGAAGCATAGAGGAGGTGTGATGGTGTGGGGGTGCTTTGCTGGTGACACTGTCAGTGATTTATTTAGAATTGAAGGCACATGTAACCAGCATGGCTACCACAGCATGGGCTACCGCAGCTATACGCCATCCCATCTGGTTTGCGCTTAGTGGGACTGTCATTTCTTTTTCAACAGGACAATGACCCAACACACACAGCCTGGAGGTAAGGGCTATTTGACCAAGAAGGAGAGTGATGAAGTGCTGCATCAGATGACCTGGCCTCTACAATCACCAGACCTCAACCCGATTTAAGATGGTTTGGGATGAGTTGGACAGCAGAGTGAAGGAAAAGCAGCCAACAAGTGCTGAGCATATATGGTAACTCCTTCAAGACTGTTGGAAAAGCATGCCAGGTGAAGCTGGTTGAGAGAATGCCAAGAGTGTGCAAAATTGTGATCAAGGCAAAGGGTGGCTACTTTGAAGAATCTCAAATCTCAAATATATTTTTATTTGTTTAACACATTTTTGGTTACTACATGATTCCATATGTGTTATTTCATAGTTTTGATGTCTTCACTATTATTCTACAATATAGTAAATATAGTCATATTTTTATTTATTTAAACCCTTGAATGAGTATGTGTGTCCAAACTTTTGACTGGTACTGTATGTCTGCAATATTAGACCATGTGAAGCTGATGGTACTCAGCATCGCCTCATACATAGTGACTGCATCACATTATGCCAATAATCACAATAATGCACACCTTCTCGTCTATTATTGCTTGAATTTTTCGTTCCATACCTGAATAGTCATATCTGAGAGGCCCCATCCAGCGATGTCTCTCACTTTCAGCCAGCACGTCTCCATAGAACCCGTATCCTACCAGAGACACAGAGTAACGCACCAGAGACGAGTGGTGGTGGACAGAACACACGTCCAGAGGCTGAGAGTCTCCTGCAATGGGTTGTCAGAATGTGGAGGACAAGGAAGGTTTAGATCATGATTTTGAATATTGACATTAACTTCACAATTCTGCCCTTGTGAAATAATGATGCTGCTTATGACTAAAGTTGCTGCTTGTGGCTCCTGTAAAGTGATGCTTTTTACAATTTAGCAGACGCTCTTATGCAGAGCGAGTAACAGGAGCAATTAAGGTTAAGTGCCTTGATTAAGGGCACATCGATAGATTTTTCAACTAGTCTGCTCGGGGATTCGAACCGGCAACCTTCCAGTTACTGGCTCAATGCTTAACCGCTAGGCTACCTGCTTCCTCAGTGGCTAAAGATATTGGCTAAATATTTAAGTTTAAGCTACACCAGATAACAAAGTCAAGTACAATGTAATCTAATATGTATTATTTGTTATTAAATGTGTTTTTAATTTATGATCATATCTCACCAATGATAATGTGCAGAGCAGAGGTCACTGGGTCGTTGACTCCCACAGTGGCAAAACACACGCAGTCTGTGGAGCCTGAGGAGAGAACACACAGACTCATATCAGTCTCATATCAGATGCAACTATATAGTCAGGGTGAATCTTTAAGTCTTTTCTCCAATCCTTGTGTCCTCCCTCCTTCTCAAAATTTCAGAAGGGCCGCGAAGAGAACATCAGGGAACGTTCACTTTCTTTGCGGAAGGACTTCTGAGGTCAACCAAATGCATTTAATTCTTTATCAATTATATGTCTCACCTGCAGGAATGATGCCAATGTGAAGGTCACATGACTGTAGGGAGGGGTCATGCTCCGATAGCCCCGCCTCCTGCTGTGTTCGGCCAATCACACCGTGCAGCAGCTCACTGAACATTCCATCCCCGCCCACACATACCACACTGAGGTAGGGACAAACATAAACAAACAGTGATGTCGTGAAACCCAATCCCAGGCTAAACCTGAAATGTAGTGCACTACTCAATACTCCCTATATAGTGCACTTCTTTTGAACAGAGTCCTATGGGCCTTACTACTTTTGACCAGAGCCCTCATCAAAAGGGGTGAATAGGGTAGCATTTCGTAATTGGCTGCCATAGTGTTGCTGTTAACATGACAACATTGAAATGTCTGACATACCCATCGAAACCAGTCAGGTCTTTCTTCAGTATGTGGTCTCTCGCCTGGTTGGCCCGCTCTGTCACTGAATGACAAAAACAAAGCAGAATTTGTTTTACTATTAGAATTACAGCAATAGACCATGTCATAATACAGCAATAGACCATGTCATAATACAGCAATAGACCATGTCATAATACAGCAACAGACCATGTCATAATACAGCTCTGTCACTGAATGACAAAAACAAAACAGAATTTGTTTTACTATTAGAATTACAGCAATAGACCATGTCATAATACAGCAATAGACCATGTCATAATACAGCAATAGACCATGTCATAATACAGCAACAGACCATGTCATAATACAGCAACAGACCATGTCATAATACAGCAACAGACCATGTTATAATACAGTAATAGACCATGTTATAATACAGCAATAGACCATGTTATAATACAGCAACATACCATGTTATTATATAGCAATAGACCATGTAATTATGAGCATAATCACGTGTCACGCCAATATCACCACACAATGTTAATTAGCCTGCTACTGACAAGCCCCGAAAAACAAACTTAACTACCAGTTCTATAGGTTTGTCAATACGTCACAGGATTTTCTGCATCACTATTGTTTCACACGGGTCTCACCTACAACATGAGAGCTGACCCCTGCCAGCTCAAACAGTGGGGCCACTAGAGAGTGATAGATCTGCCTCCCTTGTTTCTTTCCTCCGAACGGGTTGATGAACACCAACAACCTGTGAGGACGAGAGGGGCCTGAGAGAGGAGAGGAGGATAGACTGATCAAAAGAGCATATCAAAAGAAGAGTGGAGACAGAGTGGATCCATGGAAAACAACAGATGGGGGGGGGGGTTGGAATTGCACTACTTTTGTGATTAAAAATAAATAAATCTAAAAACAATACTGGAGGATGTGTTCTTGCATTGCCTTTTGACCCTAAGGGAATAAATACATTTACATATAATTGACATCTTATCTCAGGACAAGTGAAGTTATCCTTACTGTGTGTTTTGAGGGCAATCCTCAGCTGGGTCATCCACTGGTCTCTGACGTCTCTGCTGGGACAGCTGAACTGGGTCCTGCCCAGGCGCCATAGCAACCCATAGGAACTACCGCTGCTGCTACGCTTCACATAGAACACTGCAGAACAGGACACAGGGAGGGAGGGAGCGAGGGAGGGGGGGAGGGAGGAGGAGACACCAGGAAATGGCTTTTGTTTGATTTGGTGTTGTGTCTAATCTCGGCTCCCAGATCTAAATCCCTCGCTGCGTCTGTTACCAGAGACTGTGTGCCTGACCTTAGGGCAGTAACATAACTCACCTGTGAAGTCTCTGTCTGTGTCTTCAGAAACTGACCTCTGGGGCAGAACCTCCACATGCCCCTCCTCCACAGCAACAACCTCCGACACTGGTACTGAAACTAGGATCCCACAGGCACAGTATGACATTGAAACTTGTATTACATAAGCCCTGTTTATACCTGGTGATAACATGCATCCTTTGTCCTGATCGTGTCCACATTCTGATTGTGCTCACATTTTTAAACAGATGTAGATGATTAAAAGACACATTGTGATCTGATTGTGATCAGATCTTCCTTACCACCTCCAGAGGTAGTCAGGCACACATCGTGTCTGGATATCAATTAACAGATTGCATACAGGGAGGAACCATCTAATATGGTCACAATGAGGACACAGTGGACACGTAAGAGACACATTATAATACAATGTGTAGATGTGACAAGCCTTGGTCAGATAGTGATTGGGCCAAATTGATCAGCACACCAAACTCACATGTTATAGCAAGGTGTTAACGAGGCTACACAGACACACACACACAAACTGGTAAATATTTTGCTTATATTGAGCTCATGTGGCTATTAATTAAAGGGCACATCGGATAGGGTGTGTGTGTGTGTGTGTGTGTGTGTGTGTGTGTGTGTGTGTGTGTGTGTGTGTGTGTGTGTGTGTGTGTTTTCTAGTGTTTCATGTTAGTGCTGTATAACTTGTTATTCACCTTTAGAGGAAAAGGGACATTCTTCATGAGTGAAATACAGTGTACCTATAATAATTTGTATTTTTATACCAATTTCTCTGAAACACACACTACTTACTAGCCTACTAACTTTACAGAATGGATAAAATTTCATTTAATAATGGTTGAAATAAGTCTTCACATTTTACCACTAGCATGTAGCCTATTTACATCAGTTTCCACTTACATGCTGTCTGCAAGACAGGTTTGGTGACATTCTATTAGTGGTACATAGCACACATTCACTCTACTCAAAACAACATGCATGCTGTGTGATGCCAGTGTGATTGAATGACTACCATATCTTCTTTTTATTTACTTTATTCTAAGAGTGAATGAGATTGTTATGCAGTTATTACTAGGCAACCTAAGATAAAATCCTATCTAAATCCTATATGAGCCTACATGAAAGTGTATTTAAAAGTAATGTATATAATGAAATGTCTACAATTAGAAAGAGAGGGGGTCAACAGATGCCATGCACGACGAAAGTGATGGATAAAATTATAAAAGGGACTCACCGGTCTTATCACGGTTCTTCTTATCGAGCTCAGTCCAGTTGAGGTGCCAGTCGGTAAGGGCTGCCCGGTAACGTTTCTTACCAACCCATAGACTGGACTCCAAATGTACTAGATCTACATCCATACTATATGTATCTCTACAAACGTCTATAGTATAGATAGACAGGATTGTAGTTCTCTATCTCACTATCACAGAAGAATGTAGGCAACCGAAGAACAATTTATTCTAGAAATGATTCCAATAATTCAATATTGCCGCATATTAAAATGATAAACTCTTCAGATACAAGCTCCACTCTGAAAACAATATCTCAAAGTGTTGTTCAAATACCATAAAGGTCTGATAAGATTAATGAGAAACTTTTTTTGTATCTGTTAAGTCCTTGTCTTTAGGTTAACGCGCATGTCAGTGACAGGTAGGCTTCATCTCTAAAAATATTTTGGTTTCCTTATATCCCTCTCGCACCTGTCTTTAACATTTGCATGCTGCTCTCTGATTGGCTGCTACTACCCGCGTTGCAGGTAATTAGCATAAAATCATGTCATGCCAAAGTATTGGATTCCTTTGACTCTTTGAACTGCTCTGTATGAAATATCCTACATTTCAAAAGCCTGTTTCATTTTTTTGCCAACTCTAGTCTTTATAGACTAAACTGTCTGAATTTGACTTGAACTGAGAAGTTGCCTAATCATGTTGACTTAAATTACCATTAAAAAAATATCGACGTAATACTGTGTGGGCTATAGGTGCACTTGATTTATGGTAGCTCATCCCGCGTGTGCCAGGTAACACAGTTTTCACTGCTGTCCCGGCGCACCGGGCAAACTAATCATGTGTCCCTTCTCTGATATGTCCGTCAAAATGCTTTCCTGTCCACATTGGGTGTTGGAGGTTCTATTTCATTATTTCTGCAGTAGTCAGTCCAATCCCACGCAACTAGAGCCGGGACTCACCTCTGAACCTCTTCCGGTTTATCGCATGCTTCCCCTTCAATTTAGCTAGCTAACATATCTGAAACATAATATATAGACCAACGTTAGGAGTTCATAAAACACGTTGGTTCCATAATTTATACATTTCATCATCTGAAATTGTGACGGTCGAACAAAACATGAATATTCGCAACGCGAGGGTAAGTGAGCCGCCGAGTCGACCATGCAACACTGTTAGCTTGCTAACAAACGTTAGCTAGCTACCTAACCACCCATCCCTAATAATAACAATGCAAGGCTTTGTGATAGCTCCACGTTTGCTTGTCAAGTCAAACTGCTGCTAGCTTATTTAACTTCTACGTAAATTGATTGCTACTATGGTAGCTAGCTGGATACACAGTGAACAATAGTAGCTAGTTCAACGTCAAGTGTAGTTACGTTAGCTAGCTAATAAAGTTAGTGACATTTGGATTGAATCAGTGTCTAGACATGACATCTCTTCTGGTTGTACCTTTTCTCACGTGTAGTAGTGCCATTGTTTCAATCAGTGTCCAAACCATTGACATGTCTTGTTCTGTTTTCTCAGCCGGAGGACCTTATGAACATGCAGCACTGCAACCTGCTGTGTCTCCCAGAGAACTACCAGATGAAATACTACTTCTACCATGGACTGTCCTGGCCACAGGTTAATATGGCTTCCTCTTCATCATCAGACATCTCCATCGCCACTTCATTCATATCACTTGAGTCAAGTCATTGTTCTTGCATTCAATCAGTCAAAAATGTAATCTAACTCATCAAGAGTAATGAGAAACATTTGATTTAGGTCTAGCTAGTTGTTACTAGATGTCTGTGCATCTAACATCACCTCTTTGTTCGTCTTTCAGCTCTCCTACATCGCTGAGGATGAGAATGGCAAAATAGTGGGATATGTTTTGGCCAAGATGTGAGTATACCTGAACTACAAAGCTTATCTCATGCCATTGTTTGTCAGTGTCTATCAAGCTCTCACTCTTTGTGTGGCATGCAGGGAGGAGGATCCAGATGATGTCCCCCATGGTCACATCACATCCCTGGTGAGTCTTAGTTCTGTACTGTTCATTGTAGTGCTTTATAGCTTCAACATGCGATAGGCAGTAGGCTATGGAGGAGCTTGGAGAAGGAGGAGGGGACCTCTCATCTGCGGCACTTGTCAGGTTGTTTAGTTGTGGTTGTTGAGTGACAGGAAGGATTGTTAACAAATGTTTGGATTGTGTCTGTCTGTCTCTCAGGCTGTCAAGCGCTCTCACAGACGTCTGGGTCTGGCTCAGAAGCTGATGGACCAAGCCAGCCGAGCTATGATTGAAAACTTCAACGCCAAATATGTCTCACTTCATGTCCGGAAAAGGTAGTGCAGTGTGCTGGATGTCTGTGTTGGACTTCAATAAGATGGTTCCATTTCTAGTCATTTTGTATATTGCTCTTCGATAAGAATTTCCAGATTAGTTGTTGTAATGGAATGCTAAATACCTATCTCACTCCTGTTGTCTAGAGAAGTATAGACGAAAGAATTTGAATACAGTGAGACATTGTTTTTCAGACCATTCTTAATGTGACTTGTATGGGTTTATCCTGTTGATCTGTATCTGTAGTTTTTTGGTTCACAAAGCACTTGAATTGCATCCATTTCATGTTCTCCTACTGCAGTAACCGAGCGGCCTTGCACCTGTACTCCAACACACTGAAATTCCAGTAAGTAACATGGAGCTCCTCCTAACTTGTTTAAACGAACCCTCCTAAAGCAAGTGCTTATGTAAAGGTAGACATTGCTTGTCAGCCTCCTAGTCAAAGTGAGGTTGTCTCGGGAACTGTGGAGTCATATTCCCTACTGATACATCCAAATGATGGTCTCTGCTGCTGAATTCAAATGTATCCAGAGGTTATTTATTTTATTTATTTTTCCCTTATTTAACCAGGGGTTGTTTGCATTGCTACAATCACAATCAATGACCATGTATAATGTGTTGATCCTATTCCCCACTCACATTCTAATCATTTTCATTAATCTCCATAGGATTAGTGAAATAGAGCCCAAGTACTATGCAGATGGGGAGGATGCCTATGCCATGAAGAGAGACCTAGCTCACATGGCTGATGAGGTGAGTTTTAACTCCTATCCTTCTTTCCAGCAGCATGGCTTAATAGTGTTTTGTATACAGTGGCTCCTCTCTGCCGTGAGGGTAAGGTCAACCTTTCACCAAACCATTAAGAGAGACACCTCCACACACTGCAGTCTTTTCTGTCTATAGGTCCCACAGTTGAGGAAGCCAGGAGTGAAGGCACTGGGTCAGGAGACCCTTACTGCTACGACCACACCCGGTGACCAGGAGAAAGAGGGAGAAAGGGACAGTGGCGGAGAGAGCAAAGAACTCAGTGAAGTTAGCGAAGCAACAGAGAGCACAGACGTCAAAGATTCATCCTCCGATTCACAATGACTCTGACATCTTTAGTAGGCATTTTTAAATTTCACCATGAAAGTTACTTACTATACTTTTTATCTCTTTCCAAATAGGAATACACAGATTTGGCTTCAGTCTTTACCCAGTGTTCGTCTTCAACTATTCACCTCAGTTACTTTGTATATTTTACCTTTACAACATACACTGTACAGTAATATATATTTTACCTTTACACCATACAGTAACATTTTACCTTTACAGCGTATACCGTACAGTAACATTTTACCTTTACACCGTACAGTAACATATTTTACCTTTACACCGTACAGTAACATATTTTACCTTTACACCGTACAGTAACATATTTTACCTTTACACCGTACAGTAACATATTTTACCTTTACACCGTACAGTAACATATTTTACCTTTACACCGTACAGTAACATATTTTACCTTTACACCGTACAGTAACATATTTTACCTTCAGTGTACACAGTAGAGTAATATATTATACCTTTACAGCGTACACCATACATAGTATATTTTACTATTACTGCGTTCACCATACAGTAATATATGTGACCTTTACAGTGTACACCCTACAGTAATGTATATTTTACTTTACACCCTACAGTAATATATTTGACCTTTAGAGCGTACACTGTACAGTAATATATTTGACCTTTAGAGCGTACACCGTACAGTAATAGTTTTTTCCCCCATAACTTTCTCTGTTGTCATTAGTGACAAACAAAGCAAATTGAGAATTGGTTGAAAGGAATGTTTTTGGAACTGGAATGAAAGTGGATTTTGAGCTAAAATTCACGACTGGTTCCATAAGTTTTTTTAAAATTATATTTGATGTTGTCACTAGTACTTCATCGTCGGCCACCCATGATATCTACACATTTTGAAAACATAACCAGTGTTTTTGGATGTGTCTAAATCAGGTCTGTTAAGTATTCTTCAAAATAAAAGTTTCAAGTAATACATTTTGTAGTGTATTTCTTGGTGTACTAGATGGCCAGTAAAATGTAACAAAATATTTTGAGAAATTCTTAGTGACCAATAGGTAATAGCGTTTTTGCAACCAGCACTCATAAACGAGTCTTACATTTTGATTGCTGCTGGTAGAAATGTAATGAATAGAGCTGACAAAGTCCATATTTTACTTGACTGAGAAGCATGTGTTGCACAGAACAAACTAAGCATGCAGGTCTGTTCCTTTCTTCATTAGAACTGACCAGACAGACAGAGATACAATAGGAACAAACCCAGAGCATCTATCACCTTCACACACGTGTATTTAGCCTGCCTTATGGCGCTATCTTTCTCACACACATTTTAACCTCTCTAGGCTAGATGGGACGCTACCGTCCCACCTGACCAACATCTGGTGAAATGGCAGAGCGCCAAATTCAAATTAAATTACTATAAATATTAAACTTTCATGAAATCACACATGCAATACACCAAATTAAATCTACACTTGTTGTTTATCCAGCCAACGTGTCAGATTTCAAAAAGGCTTTACGGCGAAAGCAAACCTGCTATTATCTGAGGATAGCACCCCATCAAACAAACACAATCATATTTCAACCCACCAGGCGCGACACGAAACTCAGAAATAAAGATATAATTCATGCCTTACCTTTGACGAGCTTCTTCTGTTGGCACTCCAATATGTCCCATAGACATCACAAATGGTCCTTTTGTTCGATTAATTCCGTCGTTATATATCCAAAATGTCCATTTATTTGGCGCGTTTGATCCAGAAAAACACCGGTTCCAAGTTACCTGTAATCTTTGTCCAAACATTTCAAACAACTTTCCTAACACAACTTTAGGTATTTTTTAACGTAAATAATCGATAAAATTTAAGACGGGATAAACTGTGTTCAATACCGGAGGAAAGCAAAGTGAAGCGTGCTTTCAGGTCACGCGCCTCTAACAAACAGCACACTTCACTCGACCCTCGTTCTGAACAGGGCTCTTAATTTCTCAAAGGAAAAACATCAACCAATTTCTAAAGACTGTTGACATCTAGTGGAAGCGATAGGAACTGCAGGCAAGTGCCTTAGAATTCTAGATTCCCATTGAAAACTCATTGAAAAGAGTGCCCTCAACAACAAAAATCCTGAATGGTTTGTCCTTGGGGTTTCACCTGCCAAATAAGTTCTATTATACGCACAGACATCATTCTCAAGTTTCTAAAACTGATTGAGTGTTTTCTATCCAAATCTACTAATAATATGCATATCCTAGCTTCTGGGCCTGAGTAGCAGGCAGTTTACTTTGGGCATGCTTTTCATCCGGATGTGAAAATACTGCCCCCTATCCCAAATACGTTTTAAGAGGTGTTGAAGTACATATAATGCTGTCTTTAGCAGGACATCCAGATTTAAAACTGAACATTTTATTTTCTCTTAAATGATCGAAGTATAAGAATGAGACCTCCCCTCTCAAATAAAATGCATTTACTGATTGTTAGAGCTTATGGTGTCAGAATTAAACACAAAAGGAAGCACTTTTCCAGAATCTTGAAGAAACAAACTATGACATTTATCTAAACCATCAGTTTAACGCTAAGGACCTTACAGAATAAAAGACAAGCCTTTATCAAGTAACTTTATGAAATTAGTTTGCATTTTATTTACAGTGTCAATAGGGCTCACATGCATGCTTTCAACACCAGTTGAGTAAATCAGTCAGTCACTGTCTTTTATGATATAGATCAGTTAAGCCACTTAACTTTAGGTTTAGAGTCAGTTTTTTAAGGTCCTTCAGATGGAGAGGAAGGAAACACAGGGGAAGTGAGACAAGCGTTTTTGAGAGTTTGCTGGTATTGCAAAGAGGAATGGAAATATATTTTTAGAAAGTGGAAATCTGTTAGCCAGAAGCAGTGCTGTTTTCACAACTTCTCCGGCTTTACAACTTGCAAGGGCATGATACCACTCACTTCACTCACAGTATTCTACACCAATGTTTCTGGTAAACAACATTAGCTACAAGAGCAAACAAACTACTGCTCTCTAGTCATGCATAGTAACAGGATTATGTTATATTATCTATTTTGTCATGACTTGTTCTGATTTTTGTCATTATTTTTTATTTTTTGGGGGGTGGATCAGCTTAATATTGTGGAAAGATTGTTGCTTCCATCAATGTAATTGTCTGCATCATTACCAATCCCCCGTATTTCTGGGGGTAAATATATATATCCATATACATACACGTACATACCCATATGCATACATAAACATTCATACATATACACATATATACATACAGTTGAAGTCGGAAGTTTACAAACACTTAGGTTGGAGTCATTAATTAAAACTCGTTTTTCAACCACTCCACAAATTTCTTGTTAACAAACTATAGTTTTGGCAAGTCGGTTAGGTCATCTACTTTGTGCATGACACAAGTAATTGTTCGAACAATTGTTTACAGACAGATTATTTCACTTATCATTCACTGTATCACAATTCCAGTGGGTCAGAAGTTTACATACACTAAATCGGCTGTGCCTTTTAACAGCTTGGAAAATTCCAGAAAATGATGTCATGGCTTTAGAAGCTTCTGATAGGCTAATTGACATCATTTGAGTCAATTGGAGGTGTACCTGTGGATGTATTTCAAGGCCTACCTTCAAACTCAGTGCCTCTTTGCTTGACATCATGGGAAAATCAAAAGAAATCAGCCAAGACCTCAGAAAAACATTTGAGAATTATTTATTTCAGCTTTTAATTATTTCATCACATTCCCAGTGGGTCAGAAGTTTACATACACTCAATTAGTATTTGGTAGCATTGCCTTTAAATTGTTTAACTTGGGTCAAACGTTTCGGGTAGCCTTCCACAAGCTTCCCACAATAAATTGGGTGAATTTTGGCCCATTCCTTGTGGAGTGGTTGAAAAACTAGTTTTAATGACTCCAACCTTAGTGTATGTATACTTCCGACTTCAACTGTACATACATACCTATATAGATATACATACTTTTAAAAATAATATACCTTTATTATTACCCGCAAACCCTACCACCCTTCCCCCAATTGGAGTAAACTAATAAACAATAACACTTAGGCTTCTACCCTCAGTTTATACATATTATACACATTTTACAGACACAATCTATTTTACAATTGTAATATTTTGTTTGTTTTTAGTCCTTCCTCAATTTCTGATGTCCATCCAGTTTGATTTATATTTGTAACTGTAATTTCACACAATTTCTGAATCTACATACATTTTACAGACCCCGTATGTTTTACATTGGTTCTTTTTATTAGTCCCACCCTTCAGCTCCATTCAACCCCTCCCATCTATCTCTTAACACCATCCATTTTGGATTTCTATTTGCCATATATTTTTCAACTGTGCTGTGATACTTCACAAAAGTACTGAACCTTTCTATTCTCATAGCTTCTACAGAATGACTTGTTTTGATTAATGTCATGACTTGTTCTGATTAATGTCATGACTTTTGGGTGTGTTACACAAGTGCAATGCTCCCATAATATCTATTCGTTACTCAATAAGTTTATTACAGATGCAGACAGCCCTTACTCAGCTTTAGTGTTACTACACACATGAAGTCATAGGGGAGAGAGCGATGAGGAGGGCGGATGAGGAGGAGGGGGTGTGTCTTGAATTAGAAGAATGACTCCACCACTCTTGCACAACCCGGCACTGGGTGTTTTAGAATGTGTGTCAGGGAGCGACAGAACAGAGAGGGAGCGAGAAGGGTCGTGACATTCACCCAGGTTTATGTGTTTAATGTAAAAAGGAGGAAGGGAGAAGTCATCTTTGGGAGATAAACGTTATTCAGTGTGGAAAGAAGACGATTGTTTTTAATCTCAATCAGGTATGAATCTGATTTTCGTAACAGAATAACTAGGACATTAATTTCACAATATTTAAGAATGTTGTGTGGCATGTCATGTCTTGTTTGAATTAGACAATGTCTGTTGTGTGTTGCTGTACATGTGTAGGAGTACTGTAATTACCTGGATGTTAGACAGGGGTTCTGCTTTCTCTACTTGCTGTGAATGTAGTTTATCTGCTGCTTGACAGCAATAACTACAGTATATCTTAATGTGTATCTCAGACTCACCCCACTGTGAAGTATGTGGTTGTGGCTGGACGATAAACCGAAATACACCACATTAGTACAGCTGTATAGGAAAGACATGTACAGTATCTTATACCAGTTCAAAATGACCAGTGGATATCAGTTGAGATATACTGGTAGTGCCCTGTATCCTAATGATGATGGCAAGAAACTCCAATTCCTGTTGCATGATTCAATGATGATCACGCAGTGAAGGAATGGAGATGGAAAGGATGACGAATCGTGTAAAAACAAGATGCTGTACAACAGCTACGTTCTACAAGGCATATTATAAAGTTACGTGAGATTTGTTACACATTTCAAAGGGAAATCCAATGGATATAAACGTAAACTATAGGCAGATATACAGATTTACCTATACGTATACCTATCTATAGATGGATAAACGAAATCACGAACGTTTATCTTTTGAAAAATAAATTAAAGGAACTGAAATTGGGAACAGTTTAAAACAGCTGTGTGAAATTGAGTTTTGATGAGTGAAGTTTGGTTTTTGAAAAGAAAAGAGGAAGTTAGTTGGCAGTGAAGAGTGAGAGAGAGATGGAGAAAGAGGGTGGGAGGCGAAGGAAGGAAAGTGAGTTCGTGACTCATGGTTAGTGAGTCCTGCTTTGCTCTTCAGTGCGTGCTTAAGTGTTTGGGCGTGTGTGTGTGCGTGAATGCATGAGTGTGTGTGTTTGTGATGCGCGAGTTGACTCATTATAACCCGCCGAACCGCGGGGCAGACGGGGTTAGGGTCATTAAATATTGTGTGGATGAAGGGCGGGCGGGTTGAATAAAGATAAAACAATACCTTAGGCTGGTTTATACTTTGTCTATCGACATGTCTGTAGACAATTATAATGCTACAAGTGTAGCTGGTCAAAACGACATTTAATTTATATTCCGGTGGAATGTCTGTAGACCTTCGCTGCAACTGTCTGTTTCCTTATCTCAGAGGGATGAAAAAAGTTCAACTTTGACCCTGTCGCTGCGTCCGTTGTCATGGTTACCCGACTGAGCTTGCAATGAAAGTTCTAAAATTCTCTGGTATAATGCACTGCTTTTATTTCGTCACACTCACAACCGTAAGCTATTATCTGTAATTAGCTCACCATTAACTTGTAAATAATGATATTGTTGTGATTTTATTTTCCTGTAATAATGAATAAAAAGTATCTAAAGTTAAGACAGTGTCAGCTATGAACATTATTTGAACTGGCTAGCCAGCTAACGTTAACTAGGGTTATTAAGGTTTGGTATACTCAAGGTGTATAGAAGGGGGGTTGCGGATGGGTTACTAGCAATTGCAGCTAGCTAACATAGCATCCCTCTGTTTGAGGCGGAGCGGCAGGTAGCCTAGTGGTTAGAGCGTTGGACTAGTTACTGAAAGGTTGCAAGATTGAATCCCTGAGCTGACAAGGTAAAACATCTGTCGTTCAGCCTCTGGACAAGGCAGTTAACCCACTGTTCCTAGGCTGTCATTGAAAATAAGAATTTGTTCATAACTGACTTTCCTAGTTAAATAAAGGTAAAATAAAATAATTGAGCCAGTGTTTGAGTAGGCTAAACTAGCTAGCTAACTGCATTTGCTAGCTAGTAAGTGAAAATGAAACAAAATGTATCTCTTGCTTTTTTCTTTTTGAATAAATTAATTTGTTCAAAACTGTTCAACTATTGTCTTTCTATCTCTTTGAGTCAACTACTCGCCACATGTTATGCACTGCGGTGCTAGCTAGCTGTAGCTTATGGTTTCAGGACTAGATTCATTATCTGATCCTTTGATTGGGTGGACAACATATCAGTTCATGCTGCAAGAGCTCTGATAGGTTGGAGGACTTCCTCCTGAAGTTGTCATAACTACTGTGTAAGTCTATGGAAGGAGATGAGAACCATGAGCCTCCTAGGTTTTGTATTGAAGTCAATGTACCCAGAGGAGGACAGAAGCTAGCTGTCCTCCAGCTACATCATGGTGCTACCCTTACAGAGTGCTGTTGAGGCTGCTGTAGACCTTCAATATTAGGAAGGGGTTACTAAGGTTTGGTATACCCAGTGTATAGTCAGGTGGTTGCTGATGGGTTACTAGCAATTGCAGGCGGGTACGGTTGTAGGTGCACCACTAGTGTGTGCCCTCGCCCCTGACACAGGAAGCACCACACCTGTCTTCCTCTTTTTAAAGATCACTAGAGGTCTCTGTGGGAGGATTAGTGACAGCATAGAAAGAGAGAGACGCCAATAATATGAACTACTAATTTCATGAAAGGCAATTCAAATGCAGTTCAGAACCAACATCTCAGGCACTAATCCTAGAGTGACTGCTTGAGCTCTCAGTTAATAAATAAGGGTATGAATAAAGCTTTGTGATATTGTATTGTTAAATGCCAACAGAGAAGGAGGAAAAACAGTAATTCTAACTGCACAAGCATAAAGGAGTTAAACTGCATTTAAATGGTCAAGGAGGTTATCAACCCCTCAGGCCTTTAGCAGTCAGTATCTAAGGAACATTATAAACTGGGTGGTCCGAGCCCTGAATGCTGATTGGCTGACAGCCGTGGTATATCAGACTGTATACCACAGGTATGACAAAACATTTATTTTTAGTGTTCTATTTACGTTGGTAACCAGTTTATAATAGCAATAAGGCACCTCAGGGGTTTGTGGTATATGGCTAATATACCACAGCTAAGGGCTGTATCCAGGCACTCTACATTTGGCCAATATACCAGAGCTACGGGCTGTATCCAGGCACTCTGCATTGCGTCGTGAATAAGAACAGCCCTTAGCCATCGTATATTGGCCATATACCACACCCCCTCGTGCCTTGTTGCTTAAACAGACAACATCAATGCAGCAAATCCATAAAGACATATTTTCTCTCATTTATACGGCATGTTAACCACTCCAGATTCAACCTAGAGAGAGGAAGAAAGAGACATGATGTCCCATCACCATATTGTGCTCAACTAAACCAGGCCTAGGCTATTGAAACAAAATAAATACTGACTGGCTTGCTCAGTCATAACCAATATATTCAAACTTCTGATTTAAGTTGAGTTTAGTTTCTATTAATCAATATAATCTACAAAACATGTAAACTACAATTGAAGGATTGTGTGAGCTGTCAGTACTGTTGATTCTCTCCCAACACATACATAAGTTACATATTGTCATGCAAAGTTACTCTATTAGTGAGCGTGTAACACAAACATTCGCTCTGTGACAGTGCTGTGTGCCTTGTGGCGGTGGTACAGTACTATTTATAAGGCAGCTGAAATGTTGCTGCTGCTATTTCTGCATGGTACAGGTGTGCAGCAGCACGAGCAGAGTGGTGTGTTACATACCAGCTGACTTTCTCAGAGGCCGCAGAGGCAGGCTGGGTTGAACTAGGAAATGTGTTACAGACAATACTGTTTTCAGTCTATCAATAAAATGTATTTATAAAGCCATTTTCACATCAGCCGATGTCACAAAGTGCTGTACAGAAACCCAGCCTAAAATCTCAAACAGCAAGCAATGCAGATGTAGAAGCACGGTGGCTAGGAAAAACTCCCTAGAAAGGCCAGAACCTAGGAAGAAACCTAGAGAGGAACCAGGCTCTGGCCAGTCCTCTTCTGGCTGTGCCGGGTGGAGAGTATAACAGAACATGGCCAAGATGTTCAAACGTTCATAGAACCCCAGCAGGGTCAATTAATAATAATCACAGTGGTTGTAGAGGGTGCAACAGGTCAGCACCTCAGGAGTAAATGTCAGTTGGCTTTTCATAGCCGATCATTCAGAGTTAGAGACAGCAGGTGTGGATCACAGACTGTATCTGATACTATGGATAGGAGTGCAGTAGTGAATGCAGGGAGAGTGTCACAGAGCGAGGGAAGTAGTGAGTGTCATAGAGCGTTGTTGACAAAGTCATTGGAGGGACCAGCAAGTGTAGCATACAGTACATGACAGATTGGTTTTCAAGTGTTAGAAATCAATTGAACTTGGACCTCGATGTAGGGTCATTAACTTCACACACTTAGACTATACTCCAATAAAGCATGGGTAGAGAGAGTAAGGATTCACTTAGACCAGGGGTCTCCAACCTTTTCTAGCATGAGAGCTACTTTTAAAAAATGTAAGTTGTCGCAAGCTACTATTTTTCTTCTAGTTTTCAAATAGCACATTATTCTCTTCTCCTCTACCCTGCAACTCTTTCCCGGGTCCTTAGTGTACAAGAGAAAGTAGTGCACTATGTGTTCTGTGAATATACCTGGTAAAATAATGGTTCATAAACTAAGAGGGGCCCTATAACATCTGTGATTTTTCCCCCAAATTCTGTTTGATATTTTCCCAAATTATGTTCTCACTTATTTTTCACTCTTAAAATTAAAATTGTTCATAGAAAAACAAGGAAATTGGATGTTTTGAGTCGATGTCAATGCTTAAATCACATCAAAATACATGTTTTTTCAGGTCTGGAAAAACGGTGATTTTCTTTGTGTATTCCCCTTTAATTGTGCATCTGGCCCTTTAATTGTGCAGCTAGTGCGTGAGGAATGTACCATCTAATGTGCCGTTCTAGCAATGGTTCTGTACTGCTGCTGCTCATTTCATGGCAAAGTGTGCAAATAATAGATACAAATTATATACTTACTCATGATATACTTCTGCCAGGTAAGACTACTTTACAGTTAACATTTAATTGAGAAGGTTTTGCGGAAAGTACTTCTGTCAACCCACAAGTTGGTTATCACATCAACTGGCTACACACGGAGTGATAAACAAACGCGCGCATCACAAAGACAGACGGGTATAATATTGTGCGATAATGTCAATGTTGTTGATTAGATAGTAGCTGGGAGTTTACGGTATCTCAGAGTTGTGAGATTTGTGTATGACAGTTTGCGATGGAACAAGTGAAAATTGTACTCTCAGAATCGTTTGGCGAGCTACTCATAGGTGGGCTGCGAGCTCGCGATCAACCTGTTGGAGACCCCTGACTTAGACTATAACGTTACACTGTAAAACAAAACAAAATACTGTTTGATTCAATTTACAAAAGTGTATTACCAAGTTTCCTTAACATTTTTTTTGTCAAATCCAATCCGGATTTCGTGTGGTTAATTTAATCTCAAATTACTTCAACCTAGTAAAGTAAATGGAACTCAAATCAAATTGTATTTGTCACATACACGTGTTTAGCAGATGTTATTGCGGGTGTAGCGAAATGCTTGTGCTTCTAGTTCTGACACTGCAGCAATATCTAACAAGTAATATCTAACAATTTCACAAATACCTAATACACACATCTAAGTAAAGGAATGGAATTAAGAATATGTAAATATATGGATGAGCAATTTCAGAGCAGCATAGACTGAGATACAGTAGATAGTATAGAATAGAGTATATACATATGAGATGAGTAATGCAAAATGTGTAAACATTATTAAAGTGACATTATTAAAGTCACTAGTGTTCCATTTATTAAAGTGGCCAATTATTTCAAGTCTGTCTATGTAGGCAACAGCCTCTGTGCTAGTGATTTAACAGTCTGATGGCCTTGAGATAGAAGCTGTTTTTCAGTCTCTCGGTACCAGCTTTGATGCACCTGTACGGACCTCACCTTCTGGATGATAGTGGGGTGAACAGACAGTGGCTTGGGTGGTTGTTCTGATGATCTTTTTGGACTTCCTGTGACAATGGGTGCTGTAGGTGTCCTGGAAGGTAGGTAGTTTGCCCCCGATGATGTGTTGTGCAGACTGCACTACCCTCTGGAGAACCCTGTGGTTGTGGGCGGTGCAGTTGCCGTACCAGGCGGTGCAGTTGCCGTACCAGGCGGTGATACAGCCTGACAGGATGCTCTCAATTGTGCATCTGCAAAAGTTTGTGAGGGTTTTTGGTGACAAGCCAAGTTTCTTCAGCCTCCTGAGGTTGAAGAGGCGCTGTTGCGCCTTCTTCACCACTCTGTCTGTGTGGGTGGACCATTTCAGTTTGTCTGTGATGTGTACACCGAGGAACTTAAAACTTTCCACCTCCTCCACTGGTGTCCCATCGATGTAGATCAGGAGGGTGCTCCCTCTGCTGTTTCCTGAAGTCCACGATCATCTCTTTTGTTTTGTTGACACTGACTGAGAGGTTATTTTCCTGGCACCACACTCTCAGAGCCCTCACCTCCCCCCTGGAGGCTGACTCATCGTTGTTGGTAATCCAGTTTACTACTGTTGTGTCGTCTGCAAACTTTATGATTGAGTTGGAGGCGTGCATGGCCACGCAGTCATGGGTAAACAGGGAGTACAGGAGGGGACTGAGCACGCACCCTTGTGGGGCCCCAGTGTTGAGGATCAGCGAAGTGGAGATGTTGTTTCCTACCTTCACCCCCTGGGGGCGGCCCGTCAGGAAGTCCAGGACCCAATTGCACAGGGCAGGATTTAGACTCAGGTCCTCAAGCTTAATGATGAGCTTGGAGGGTACTATGGTGTTGAATGCTGAGTTGTACTCAATGAACAGCATTCTTACATAGGTATTTGTCTTGTCCAGATGGGATAGGGCAGTGTGGGTGCGATTGCATCGTCTGTGGACCTATTGGAGCGTGTAGGAAATTGTAGTGGGTCTTGGGTGACGGGTAGGGTGGAGGTGATATGAACCTTGACTAGTCTCTCAAAAGTACTTCATGATGACATAAGTGAGTGCTACGGGGCGATAGTCATTTAGTTCAGTTACCTTTGCATTCTTGGGAACAGGGACAGTGGTGGCCATCTTGAAGCATGTGGGGACAGCAGACTGGGATAGGGAGAAATTGAATATGTCCATAAACACATCAGCCAGCTGGTCTGCGCATGCTCTGAGGACGCAGCTAGGGATGCCATCTGGGCCGGCAGCCTAGCGAGTGTTAACACATATAAATGTCTTACTCACGTTGGCCACGGAGAAGGAGAGCCAGCAGTCCTTGGTAGCTGGCCGCGTCGGTGGCACTGTGTTATCATCAAAGTGGGCAAAGAACATGTTTAGCTTGTCTGGGAACAAGGCGTCATGGCTGGTTTTCCTTTTGTAGTTCGTGATTGTCTGTAGACCCTGCCACATACACTCAGCAAAAAAAGAAACGTCCTCTTACTGTCAACTGCGTTTATTTTCAACAAACTTAACATGTGTAAATATTTGTATGAGCATAACAAGATTGACAAATGAGACCTAAACTGAACAAATTCCACAGACATGTGACTAACAGAAATTTAATAATGTGCCCCTGAACAAAAGGTGGTCAAAATCAAAATTAACAGTATCTAGTGTTGCCACCAGCTGCATTAAGTACTGCAGTGCATCTCCTCCTCATGGACTGCACCAGATTAGCCAGTTCTTGCTGTGAGATGTTACCCCACTCTTCTACCAAGGCACCTGCTAGTTTCCGGATATTTCTGGGGGGAATGCCCTCACTCTCCGATCCAACAGGTCCCAGACGTGCTCAATGGGATTTAGATCCGGGCTCTTCGCTGGCCATGGCAGAACACTGACATTCCTCACTTGCAGGAAATCACACACAGAACGAGCAGTACGGCTAGTGGCGTTGTCATGCTGGAGGGTCATGTCAGGATGAGCCTGCAGGAAGGGTATCACATGAGGGAGGAGGGTGTCTCCCCTTTAACGCACAACGTTGAGATTGCCTGCAATGACAACAAGCTCTGTCCGATGATGCTGTGACACACTGCCCCAGACCATGACGGACCCTCCACCTCCAAATCAATCCCGCTCCAGAGTACAGGCCTCGGTGTAATGCTCATTCCTTCGACGATAAACGCAAATCCGACCATCACCCCTGGTGACACAAAACTGCGACTCGTCAGTGAAGTGCACTTTTTGCCAGTCCTGTCTGCTCCAGCGACGGATTTATGCCCATAGGCGAAGTTGTTGCCGGTGATGTCTGATGAGGACCTGCCTTACAACAGGCCTACAAACCCTCAGTCCAGCCTCTCTCAGCCTATTGCGAACAGTCTGAGCACTGAGCAGGAATTGTGCGTTCCTGGTGTAACTCGGGCAGTTGTTGTTGCCATCCTGTACCTGTCCCGCAGGTGTGATGTTCGGATGTACCGATCCTGTGCAGGTGTTGTTACACGTAGTCTGCCGCTGCAGGGACGATCAGCTGTCTGTCCTGTCTCCCTGTAGCGCTGTCTTAGGTGTCTCACAGTACGGACATTGCAATTTATTTCCCCGGCCACATCTGCAGTCCTCATGCCTCCTTGCAACATGCCTAAGGCACGTTCACGCAGATGAGCAGGGACCCTGGGCATCTTTTTTTGTTTATGGTTCATTGAACAAGCATGGGAAACAGTGTTTAAACCCTTTACAATGAAGATCTGTGAAGTTATTTGGATTTTTACGAATTATCCTCCAAAGACAGGGTCCTGAAAAAGGGACATTTCTTTTTTTGCTGAGTTTACGTCTTGTGTCTGAGCTGTTTTGCGACTCCACTTTGTCTCTATACTGATGTTTCACCTGTTTGATTGTCTTACGGAGAGAATGACCACTCTGTTTGTATTCTGCCATATTCCCAGTCACCTTGCCATGGTTAAATGTGGTAGTCCACGCTTTCAGTTTAATGCGAATGTTGCCATCTATCCGCGGTTTCTGGTTAGGGTAGGTTTTAATAGTCACAGTGGGTACAGCATTTCCTATACACTTCTTGATGAACTCAGTAACCGTCTCGGTGTACACATCAATATTATTCTCTGAAGCTACCCGGAACACATCCCAGTCCGCGTGATCAAAACAATCTTGATGCGTGGATTGCGATTGGTCAGACCAGCGTTGAATATTCCTCAGCACGGGTACTTCCTGTTTGAGTTTATGCCGATAGGAAGGGAGGAGCTAAATGGAGTCGTGGTCAGATTTGCCGAAAGGAGGGCGGGAGAGGGCCTTACATGCATCCCGGAAATTTGAGTTGCAATGGTCGAGTGTTTTTCCAGCGCGAGTGCTACAGTCAATATGCTGATAGAATTTAGCTAGCCTTTTCCTCAAATTTGCTTTGTTAAAATTGAAATCAATGTGCTTAAAGTGATTGTTTTAGTTATGCTAACAAAGCTCTCAAGTTGTTTTGACAAGTTTTAAGTGGAGAGGACACATATTTGCTAGTCAGAAAAACAAAACTGTTTGTTGTTTGAATTGAACAACGTTATACAGTTGAAACAACTACTTTGAAAATAACACATTTCAGAACTGACAAAGTTTTTGAAATTATATAATAGAGATTTAAGTAGGGAACATTATGCTCCCATCTGTCTCTTGCTCTTGTGTGAGCTTTTTCGCCAGTTTCAAAACCGGCAGTGCACTCCGTAATTTCAACCCATTAACGGACCACTTTAGCTACAATGACATTCTCAGGCATGGTTACATAAGCTTTTTTCTTGTTACTTTTTACATGTAGTTGTTTATCGTCCTTCTTTAAATGCACTAGCTTAAGTCGCTCTGGATAAAAGTGTCTGACCAAAATGTAAATGTAAAAATTAACTGTTGCAAATACTGAGTATTATTCTAATGCGCTCCACCCCCCCCCAAAAATAAGTTGAAGTTATCTTGATATTTTCAGTTAACACTACTGTTATGTTGCTTCAGTTGATTTGACTTGAGTAAATACGTCATTCTTAGCTGATTTAATTTCACAAGTTAAGACAATTTGATGCGTTGTAGTTATCTTAACTTGATATTTTTGTCAACACAACTGTTATGTTGGTTCAATTGATTTGACTTCATGGTTGTGAATTTCTAAGTTGAGCAAGCACATTGTTTTTGCTAACTCAATTTGAATTAATATCTTTTGAATTTTTGAGTGAGTTGAAGTCAACTCACGCATATAGGGAAGGACACTCAACAAGCACAGCACTTACACAAATGACTGATGATTGGCTGAGAGAAATTGATGATAAAATGATTGTGGGAGCTGTCTTGTTAGACTTCAGTGCAGCTTTTGACATTATCGATCATTGTCTGCTGCTGGAAAAACGTATGTGTTATGGCTTTACACCCCCTGCTATAATGTGGATAAAGAGTTACTTGTCTAACAGAACACAGAGGGTGTTATTTAATGGAAGCCTCAAACATAATCTAGGTAGAATCAGGAATTCCCCAGGGTAGCTGTTTAGGCCTCTTGCTATTTTCCATCTTTACTAACGACATGCCACTGATGGGGATCCCTAATAAATACAAAACGTAACATTTATTTAGCACATTTAGTTAACTTTACTAGATAAAACAAGTAATTTTGACTGGATTTCAATATATATATTTCTACAGTGTACTCCAATAAGCATGGGTACAGTGAATAAGGCTTTTGTCAGGAACTAGGTGATAAGCTGCAGTAACGTTTCAGGTCAAACTATTGTAGAAAACCTTGTGGAATTATTGATATCTCTTCTTTGCAACAGAGTTTCACCCTGTCGGAGCAACAATGACATCACATGTGAAGCTGAGAAAAGAGAGAGTTGGAGCTGTGGACTATGACACACAAATCAAAGGTACGTTACTTTACTGCACAGTCAGCGAAGATTTTAGCATGTAAATCTTGGTGGGGCAAGCTCCCCAATTTTCTTTTGTTGATGCATGCCAGCAATGCCACTACACAACAGAACACTAAACAATACATTCATTTTACTTAAACAAATGTGGTTTCTACTGACAATTGAGTGAACGATAAGCGGATAAGAGGCATTCCGTAATTTCGATGAAGACATTAATGAGAGAGCTACGACGGACGTAGTCAATATAACTATGTGTTCAGCAGTTTTGAAATGCACAGCGACAGAATGCAGAACATGGGCTACTCTTACAGTATTTTCCCTGTACACCAAGTCAGAACTGTAGAATAAATAAAGGGGGCTTATAAGCAGACAATGAAACCTCTTACAATATTAGATGATGACATTTCTCATAAACAGGTTATAGGCTACATTCCAAGATGGCGTAGCAGTAAGACGTCTTTGTCTTGTCTAGTCCCATGTATATATCTTTTATATCTTTTTCTTTGCATTCTTTTTAATATTTTTCCTAAACCTCAACTTCAAAATACTCTCCTGCAACCCTCCTGCAACCCGCCTCACCCAATGTGGTGTGGATCTGTTTTTTTTTGTAAAGTATTTCTATTTACCTCCGTACTGGAATACCTCAACTGAAGCTAACTAGCTACCAGCTATCAGCTATCAGTCAGCAAACCTTTAGCTCGGAAAGCTCTCGCCAGTTCGTACAACGCGTTTCAAACCAGAGCATACTGGACCTATTTTTCTCTCCATATCCCCGGATTCCTACCGCAAACTCCGAACCCTTTCATCTGGATCATGGCAGCTAGCTAACCGCAACCCGGGTTGACTACTCCTGGCTAATGTTTCCATCCCGGAGCAAGCACCAACTAGCCTGGGGCTAGCCCATGCTAGACCCATCTCCCGGCTAGGGCTCCTGGGCTACTCCTGAAGCCCACTCCTCGGCTACAATATCCGAACCTCTTCTACTGCCGGTACGGGGCACGGAACCCCGCCGATCCTTCATGACTGGAATACCGACATAATCTGCCCGAGGATCCCAACAGGCCCCTCAGGCACGACGTCCCCTGAAGGCCCATTCTGCTAACCGCAGCCTGCTAGCTATCTATAGCATATTGGACAGTTAGCTGATCCTCCGGCCAGTTTCTTGGACCACTATACCCATTTTGCCAATTGGACTTGGACCCTTCTGCTACTTGGAACTCTACTAATTCCACGACTGGCCTATCGACGTCACCGCACGAGGAGGCAAAAACGACGTAGTGTCCCCATGAGTGACAGAACACTGAGCCAATCATGGCGCAATGCTCCTATTTTTTGCTGGCTCGCACCACCACCACAGAAAACACTGAGCTAGGCTGAAACACCTGCATTTTGGAGCTGCCTTACTGTATGCAGCTTTATTAACTCAATGATATATATATATATTATTTTGTTTACATTGTTTGCAAACTGATATGTGACATGTATTAATGCCAAAATAACATGCAAAACAGGCAAACCCCCCCCCCCCATTTTTATTTATTTATAAATATATATGTTGTCTTGGGTCTCTCTTTATGTAGTGTTGTGTTTTCTCTATTGTCGTGATGTGTGTTTTTGTCCTATATTTTTTTTAACATTTATTTTTAATCCCAGCCCCCGTCCCCGCAGGAGGCCTTTTGGTAGGCCGTCATTGTAAATAATAATTTTTTTAACTGACTTGCCTAGTTAAATAAAGGTTCAATTAAAAAATGAAATAAATTGAAAATATATATATACATTTTTTGGCTAAAAATGTGGGGCTCAAAAGCCCCACCTGCCCTGAATGACGAGTTGCCACTGTGCACAGCTCATCTTTCATGTTCCCCTTCTCACCACCCGCTGGTTTCGTACAACATAGTTTTAGATAAACGCATGTTCATTAGTCACATCCCACTGGGCACAAACTGGTTGAATCAATGTTGTTTCAACATAATTTGTCAACGTATTGTGAACATGGAATCTATGTGGAAAATACATCAGATTTGAAAAAAATAATTAATATTGTTTTGAGGGTGAAATTTCAACCAGAGAATTATGTCATCATGGTAACCAAAATCCACTTCAATCAGTGCAGATGAAGGAGAGAAGATGGGTTAAAGAAGGATTTTTAAACCTTAATACAATTGGGACATGGATTGTGTATGTGTGTCATTCAGAGAGTGAATGGGCAAGACAAAATATTTAAGTGCCTTTGAACGGGGTATGGTAATAGGTGCCAGGCGCACTGGTTTGAGTGTGTCAAGAACTGCAACGAAGCTGGGTTTTTCACGCTCAACAGTTTGTTTGTGTTTATCAAGAATGGTCCACCACCCAAAGGACATCCAGCCAACTTGACACAACTGTGGGAAGCATTGGAATCAACATGGGCCAGCATCCATGTGAAACGCTTTCAACACCTTGTAGAGTCCATGCCATGTTTGCCTTCAGGCATATTTGAGGGCAAAATGGGTGCAACTCAATATTAGTAAGGTGTTCCTCATGTTTTTTACGCTTAGTGTAGATCCAAGAAGAAACGCTGGAGTGGCTAGCGAAGAGTCAAGATCTGAACCACATCCAAAACCTATGGCAAGATCTGAAAACAAGAAGGCCCGCGTTAAAGCTCCCAATTCACCTCTTTATTGACAGCGTTTCCATCCCAAAAGGATCTTCGTCAGGTCGAACAAAAAAAGATCTGAAAACAGCAGTTGGTGGAGGGCACCTCTCAAACATTGAATAATTAGAGTGGTTTGCTGCTGAAGAGTGGGCCAAAATTGCCAGTAGAAAGGTGTAGCAAGCTCATTGATGGCTACAAGAATAGTTTATCTGCAGTTATCTTGGCCAAAGGCCGTGCAACCAAGTACTAGCTCTGGGGTTGCAATAATTTTGTCCATGGCATTTGTCTTTATTTTCTAATTTACTTATCAAATTGGTTCTGCGATGTTGAAAATTCAATAACAAGGTTATTTTTAACTTATTTGAGAAGAAATAGTGAATGATTCACAAAGTGCAAGGGTGCCAATTATATTTGGCTGCAACTGTATACATCTCTCTCCTTACCAATTTTTCTTTCCCTTTCTCTCTCTCTCCATCTCTCCCTCCCCCTCTTTCCTTCTCTCCCTCCCCCTCTTTCCTTCTCTCTCTCTTCCTCCCCCCTCTTTCCTTTCTCTCTCCATCTCTCCCTCCCCCTCCCTCTCCCTCTCTTTCCTTCTCTCTCTCTTCCTCCCCCCTCTTTACTTTCTCTCTCTCTCCCTCCCCCTCTCTCTCCCTCTCCCTCTCTTTCCTTCTCTCTATCTTCCTCCCCCCTCTTTCCTTTCTCTCTCTCTTGCTCTCACTCCCTCCACCTCTCTCGCTTTCTCTCTCTCTCTCTCTCTCTCTCTCTCTCTCTCACTCTGTCTGTATCTCTCTCTCCGCTCCCATCCCTAGAGGTGCGTTGTCAGTTGGTGGACCAGTTGAAGGTTTTGGATCTGCAGTTGGAGCAGAAATCTCAGCAGCTTCAGGATCTGACAGACTACCTGCGTAGACGCAGTGAGATAGAAGGAGAGTACGCACGCTCGCTGGACAAATTGGCCGAGAGGTTTACCTCCAAAATCAAAAGGTAAGTTGCTCACAGATATGTTTGTGCTATTTCTGTTACTGTTATTCCAACTCACTGAGTTCGCAGGACAGCACAAACAGATATGGGACCAGGCTAGAGTTGAGATGGCTTTGTGTCTCTGAATCTACTCTCATGCAGGCTACCAATTATATAGGGCTGGTTTCCCAGACACAGTTTAAGCCTATTCCTGAACTTTTTTATTTTTTTATTTTTTACATTTCCCATTCTAGTATTTTCCATTCTAGTAACTAGAGTGGTTAATTTCTATGGTTAAAACATGTCCCTTCCCTGTGCCTCAATCTTTCAGGAAGGAGCCTGGCAGTGGTCAGTCTGTGGCCCAGTGTTGGCTGGTCCTGCTGGCTCAGACCAGACAGGAGAGCAAAGACCACAGTGGTGTGAGTGACAGCTGTAGCACCACCCTCACCCAGCCCCTCACACACTGTCTGGAGATCACACAGCGCCTGGCCAAGAGGGTACTGCTCTATCTTCATTTGATTAATTTAGCCAGGATAGTCCACTCAGTTACACTTGCAACTGTTTTCCAGTGAGTCCTGGGGAATCCTATCTATCTCTATTCTGTCTCTATTATCTCTATTCTGTATCAATGTCTCTTCTATCAATGTCTCTTCTATCAATGTCTCTTCTATCTCTGTCTCTTCTATCTCTGTCTCTATTCTATCTCTGTCTCTATTCTATCTGTCTCTATTACCTCTATTCTATCTTTACCTCTATTCTATCTATGTCTCTATTCTATCTCTCTCTTCTATCTACAGTTGACGTCGAAAGTTTACATACACCTTAACCAAATACATTTTGGTTTTTAGTTTCTCACAATTCCTGACATTTATTCCTAGTAAAAAATCCCTGTTTTAGGAGAGTTAGGATCACCACTTTATTTTAAGAATGTGAAATGTCAGAATAATAGTAGAGAGAATTATTTATTTCAGCTTATTTCTTTCATCACATTCCCAGTGGGTCAGAAGTTTACATACACTCAATTAGTATTTGGTAGCATTGCCTTTAAATTGTTTAACTTGGGTCAAACGTTTTGGGTAGCCTTCCACAAGCTTCCCACAATAAGTTGGGTGAATTTTGGCCCATTCCTCCTGACAGAGCTGGTGTAACTGAGTCATTTTTGTAGGCCTCTTTGCTCGCACACGCTTTTTCAGTTCTGCCCACAAATGTTCTATAGGATTGAGGTCAGGGCTTTGTGATGGCCATTCCAATACCTTGACTTTGTTGTCCTTAAGCCACAACTTTGGAAGTATGCTTGGGGTTGTCCATTTGGAAGACCCATTTGTGACCAAGCTTTAACTTCCTGACTGATGTCTTGAAATGTTGCTTCAATTTATCCACATAATTTTCCTTTCTCATGATGCCATCTATTTTGTGAAGTGCACCAGTCCCTCCTGCAGCAAAGCACCCCCACAGCATGATGCTTCACGGTTGGGATGGTGTTCTTCGGCTTGCAAGCCTCCCCCTTTTTCCTCCAAACATAACGATGGTCATTATGGCCAAACAGTTCTATTTTTGTTTAATCAGACCAGAGGACATTTCCCCAAAAAGTACAATCTTTGTCCCCGTGTGCAGTTGAAAACCGTAGTCTGGCTTTTTTTATGGTGGGTTTGGAGCAGTGGCTTCTTCCTTGCTGAGCGGCCTTTCAGGTTATGTCAATATAGGACTCGTTTTACTGTTTCCTCCAGCATCTTCACAAGGTCCTTTGCTGTTGTTCTGGGATTGATTTGCACTTTTCGCACCAGAGTACGTTCATCTCTAGGAGACAGAACGCGTCTCCTTCCTGAGCGATATGACGGCTGTGTGGTCCCATGGTGTTTATACTTGCGTACTATTGTTTGTACAGATGAACATGGTACCTTCAGGCATTTGGAAATTGCTCCCAAGAATGAACCAGTTTTTTCTGAATACTTTGCTGATTTCTTTTGATTTTCCCATGATGTCAAGCAAAGAGGCACTGAGTTTGAAGTTAGACCTTGAAATAGATCCACAGGTACACCTCCAATTAACTCAAATTATGTCAATTAGCCCATCAGAAGCTTCTAAAGCCATGGCATAATTTTCTGGAATTTTCCAAGCTGTTTAAGGCACATTCAACTTAGTGTATGTAAACTTCTGACCCACTGGAATTGTGATACAGTGATTTATAAGTGAAATAATCTGTCTGTCAACAATTGTTGGAAAAATGACTTGTGTCATGCACAAAGTAGATGTCCTAACTGACTTGCCAAGACTATAGTTTGAAATTTGTGTATGTAAACTTCCGACTTCAACTGTATGTCTCTTCTATCTATGCCTCTATTCCGTCTCTGTCTCTATTCTGTCTCTATTCTATCTCTATCTCTTCTATCTATGCCTCTATACACTTATGCCTCTATTATCCTATGTCTGTATTCTATCTCTGTCTCTTCTTTCTATGTCTCTATTCTGTCTCTGTTTCTATTCTGTCTCTATTCTATCTCTTTCTCTATTCTATCTCTATTCTGTCTGTCTCTTCTATCTATGCCTCTTATATCTATGCCTCTATTCTATCTATGTCTCTTCTCTCTGTCTCTATTCTATCTCTATCTCTATTATATCTCTGTCTCTATTATATATCTGTCTATGTCTCTATGGTCTCTATTCTCTCTGTCTCTATTTAGTTTCTATTTTGTCTCTGTCTCTATTCTCTATGTCTCTATTCTGTCTCTGTCTCTATTATATCTCTGTCTCTCTCTATTGTCTCTTATATCGCTGTCTATATTCTATCTGTCTCTATTCTATATCTATTGCCTCTATTCGGTCTCTGTTTTATCGCTGTTCTATCTTTCTCAATTCTGTCTCTATTCTATCTCTATGTCTATTATATCCCCATCTCTATCTATTCTATCTCTGTTTCTATTATTTATCTATTGTCTTTATTCTGTCTCTATTATATCGCTGTCTAAATTATATATTTGTCTCAATACATATAGAATAGAGACAGATAGAATCATCTCAATTATGTCTCTTTTCTATTTCTCTCTATTCAATCTCTGTCTGTCTCTATTATATATATGTCTCTATTCTATCTTGGTCTCTATTCTATCTCTGTATCTAATCTATCTCTTTTCTGTCTGTCTCTATTCTATATATGTGTCTATTATATATCTGTCTCTTATCTCTATTATATCTCTGTCCCTGTCTCTATTATATATATATACCTCTATTCTATCTCTGTCTCTATTTTGTCTCTATTCTATCTCTGTCTCTATTTTGTCTCTATTCTATCTCTGTCTCTATTCTATATATGTCTCTATTCTGTCTCTACTCTGTCTCTGTCTCTATTCTCTCTGTCTCTCTTCCATACTGTCTATCTCTATTCTGTCTCGAATGTCTCTTATTTATCTGTTTCTATTATATGTCTGTCTATATTCTCCAGTCTATCGCTGTCTATATTCTTTAACTGTCTCTATTCTATATATATTGCCTCTATTCTGTCTCTTATGTCTCTGTTTGATCTCTGTTCTATCTCTTTCTCAATTCTGTCTCTATTCTATATCTATCTCTGTCTGTCTCTATTCGTCTCCATTCTATCTTTGTCTCTATTCTCTCTTTCTCTATTCTATATCTATTGTCTCTATTGTCTATTCTATATCTGTCTCTATTGTCTCTGTCTCTATTATATATATATATATGTCTCTATTCTGTCTCGGTCTCTATTCTATCTCTGTCTCTGTTCTATATCTATTGTCTCGATTCGCTGTATTTATTCTGTCTGTATTGTCTCTATTATATCCCTGTCTCTATTCTACAGCTGTCTCTATTCTGTATCTGTATCTATTCTATATCTGTCTCTATTATATATTTGTCTCTTAACTTTATTCTATTTATGTTTCTATTCTCTCTGTCTCTGTTATATTTCTGTCTCTCTTATATTTCTGTCTCAATTCTGTCTCTATTCTATCTCTGTCTCTTGTCTCTTATATATATGGCTCTATTCTATCTCGGTCTCTATTCTGTCTCTGTCTCTATTGTCTCTATTCCATAGCTGCCTCTATTATGTATCTGTCTCTATTCTATATATGTATCCTATCTCTGTCTCTGTTATATATTTGTCTCTAACTTTATTCTATTTATATCGCTATTCTATTTATCTCTATTCTATCTGTGTTTCTATTCAATCTCTGTCTCTATTCTATATCTATTGTTTCAACTCTGTCTCAATTTTTTCTATTCTATTTTCTGTACACATTGCCTCTTTTCTATCTCTCTTTTCTATCTCTGTCTCTTTTCTATATCTGTCTCGATTCTGCCTCTATTCTATCTCTGTCTCTATTATATTTTTGTCTGTCTTTATTATGTCTCTATTATATTTCTGTCTCTATTCTGTATCTATTGTCTCAATTCTCTATTTTCTCTATTCTGTCTCTATTATATATCTGTCTCTATTGTCTCTATTCTATTTCTGTCTTTTCTATTTCTCTCTTCTATCTCTCTCTATTGTCTCAATTCTCAATGTTATCTATTATGTCTCTATATCTGTCTCTATTCTCTCTCTATTCTATATCTATTGTCTCTATTGTCTCTATTCATTATATATATATTCCCTCTATCCTATCGGTCTCTACTCTATATTTGTCTCTTGTCGCTATTCTATCCCTGTCTCTATTCTGTATCTATCTCTATTCTATATCTATTGTCGCTGTTCTATCTCTGTCTCTATTGTGTCTATTATATCTAACTTATCGGTTAACTTATTATCTAACTTATTATCTCTGTATTTCCAGACTAAAGATGTCTGTAGCCAGTTACAGGATGGGCTGTTGAAGGTCACCACAGAGCTACAGACAGTAAGTCCGACATGTTTGACAAGTTCAGGAAACAAACACCATTCTAGAAAACGAAATATGGCATATTTAAAACAATTTAAAAAAGGATATGGTGGTATGTAAAATAGTCGTCTTGGTATTTGCGTGATGTGGCGTGTTGATGGATGTTCTCTCTCTTTGTGTGTGTGTGTGTGTGTGTGTTTGTCTAAAGGCGTGGCGGACCTACTACCAGTACCACTCAGAGTATGAGTCTGCAGAGGGAAAGCTGAAGGAAGCAGAGAAACAGAAGCAAGGAGCTTCTAAAAAGATTGAGAAAGTAAACTCTTCTTCTCTGAAAAACACTCCTCACATCCCTTTTTCTAGTCTAAATGAGTTCAAGTATGGAGATATGTGTTTACTGTATGTGTCCTACCTCATTCCCATGTGTTTACTGTATGTGTCCTACCTCATTCCCATGTGTTTACTGTATGTGTCCTACCTCATTCCCATGTGTTTACTGTATGTGTCCTACCTCATTCCCATGTGTTTACTGTATGTGTCCTACCTCATTCCCATGTGTTTACTGTATGTGTCCTACCTCATTCCCATGTGTTTACTGTATGTGTCCTACCTCATTCCCATGTGTTTACTGTATGTGTCCTACCTCATTCCCATGTGTTTACTGTATGTGTCCTACCTCATTCCCATGTGTTTACTGTATGTGTCCTACCTCATTCCCATGTGTTTACAGAGACAGTGTAAAGTGCTGGAGATCCAGCTGAAGTGCACTAAGGCTCGTAATGACTACCTTCTCAATCTGGCTGCAGCCAACGCTTCCATGAACAAGTACTATCTCCAAGACCTCTCCTCACTCATGGACGTAAGTGCTGCTTCACAGCCACTGACTGTGTGTCAACTGTGTCTCTGTCTTTGGAAGTGTCTTAACACAGTCACCATTGTCTATTGTCTAAATAACCTTTCACTGCAGTGGGTTAAATCATGGTCACAGAGAGTGTTTCTTAAACAAAAGTATACACCTCACACACATGGTTATGGGCTTAAAAAAATGAACACACCTGTACCATGTCAGATATAGAGTAAAATATTTATACATTTCAAATTTGCATCCCATTATTACACTTTATATACACAGTAAATTTGGAAAGTATTCAGACTCCTTGACCTTTTTCCACATTTTGTTACGTTACAGCCGTTTTCTAAAATGGATTGAATTGGGTTTTTTCCTCATCAATTTACACACAATACCACATGATGACATCACAATACCACATGATGACATCACAATACCACATGATGACAAAGCAAAAACATGTTTTTAGAAATTTTACAGAAATGAATTAAAAAACTGAAATATCACATTTACATAAGTATTCCGACCCTATACTCAGTACTTGGTTGAAGAACGTTTGGCAGCGATTACAGCCTTGTCTTCTTGGGTATGACACTACAAGCTTGGCACACCTGTATTTGGGGATTTTCTCCCATTCTTCTCTGCAGATCCTCTCAAGCTCTGTCAGGTTGGATGGGGGATGTTCGATCAGGTTCAAGTCCGGGCTCTGGCTGGGCCACTCAAGGACATTTAGAGACTTGTCCTGAAGCCAATCCTGCATTGTCTTTGCTGTGTGCTTATGGTCGTTGTCCTGTTGGAAGGTGAAACTTCGCCCCAGTCTGAGGTCCTGAGCGCTCTGGAGCAGGGATCAAGGAACTCTCTGTACTTTGCTCCGTTCATCTTTCCATCGATCCTGACTAGTCTCCCTAGTCCCTGCCACTGAAAAACATCCCCACTGCATGATGCAGCCACCACCATGCTTCACCGTAGGGATGGTGCCAGGTTTCTTCAAGACGTGAAGCTTGGCATTCAGGTCAAAGAGTTCAAACTTGGTTTCATCAGACCAGAGAATCTTGTTTCTCATGGTCAAGAGTCTTTAGGTGTCTTTTGTCAAACTCCAACGGGCTGTCACGTGCCTTTTTATTGAGGAGTGGCTTCCATCTGGACACTCTACCATAAAGGCCTGATTGGTGGAGTGCTGCAGAGATGGTTGTCCTTCTGGAAGGTTCTCCCATCTCACAGAGGAACTTTGGAGCTCTGTTAGAGTGACCATTGGATTCTTGGTGACGTCCCTGACGAGTACTACCCTGTGTAAATTGTCTATCGTCTTAACCTGTGTAACTGAACTTAACATTGGTAGAATAAAGAAGACACTTAAAACTAAAGCCAAACATTTAATTACATGGAACTCACAACTATACACTGTAACGGAAAACTGTAAATTATACAGTAATTTGGAGTATTATCAATAGTAAAGTACAGTAACATTTTACTGCAGCATACTGTACATTTTGGTGCATTGTGGGAAATGGTTGTGGTCGGGGGAAAGAATTTCTGTATTTAGAATGGTACTGCAATTCCACCCCACAGAATGTAGTACCGTACTTACTATATCTTTGTAGTGCCAATTCTGACTCCCTGAGTCAGAATGCTGTACCAATTTAAGTCCTATATGGTTATAGAGCCCCATCAATTTAAAATGTATAGGGTGCAGATTGGAATGGCAACAAGTCTTAAACCTAATGGTTGAGCATTTGACCATGTTCTTTTGGTCTGTTTTGCCCTGTTGTCGCTGCCTTTGCTGAAGCCTTTGTTAAGCCCTCTAGAAGTGAAAGTGATATAAAACACCAAATATTCATTAATATGCTGTAATGTGGTAACATGTCACCTAGCAGCCAACCTGCTTGCACCAATCCCTTGTAATTACAGTAAAATACTGTGAAATACAAACCCCTCCCCCCAAATAAATGTTATTCATTCATCCAAATCTAATCAAATTTTATTGGTCACATACAGTGGGGAGAACAAGTATTTGATACACTGCCGATTTTGCAGGTTTTCCTACTTACAAAGCATGTAGAGGTCTGTAATTTTTTATCATAGGTACACTTCAACTGTGGGAGACGGAATCTAAAACAAAAATCCAGAAAATCACATTGTATGATTTTTAAGTAATTATTTTGCATTTTATTGCATGACATAAGTATTTGATCACCTACCAACCAGTAAGAATTCCGGCTCTCACAGACCTGTTAGTTTTTCTTTAAGAAGCCCTCCTGTTCTCCACTCATTACCTGTATTAACTGCACCTGTTTGAACTCGTTACCTGTATAAAAGACACCTGTTCCATTCCTTAAAGTGGCCAGTGATTTCTAGTCTATGCCTGTAGGCAGCAGCCTCTGTGCTAGTGGTGGCTGTTTAACAGTCTGATGGCCTTGAGATAGAAGCTGTTTTTCAGTCTCTCAGCTGGGACCGATTCATTCCGATTATGGTAGCATTTACTTTTTTACAGTATAATACAGTACATTTTACAGTATTGTACTGTGTGATTATTTGACAGTACTTGCTTTGATACTGTATTTATATTACAGTAGTCTACCGTACTTGCCACAGCTGCATGTAAATGGCTGTCAAATTCATGGCAACATTACATTTGACATAGTCATTTAGCAGACGCTCTGATCCAGAGCGACTTACAGGAGCAATTAGGGTTGAGTGCCTTGCTCAAGGGCACATTGACAAATGTTTCACCTAGACTGCTCGGGGATTCAAACCAGCAACCTTTCGGTTACTGGCCCAACGCTCTTAACCGCCAGGCTACCTGTCGCCGGCAACCCCTTTACAGTGTTCACATAACATGGTTGGAACCTAATCAATACAGTACAACACCTTTACAGTGTTCACATAACATGGTTGGAACCTAATCAATACAGTACAACACCTGCAACAGTTCCATCTCTCCCTCAGTGTTCAGACATTGGCTACCACCTTTCTCTGTCCCGTGTGCTACACTCCTACCTGTCCAGCCGCTCCCGGGCCCAGCAGAACCTGAGTGGAGGGCTGCAGCAGCTCCACACTGCTGTGTCTGGACTGGACCAGATTCAGGACAGAGACAACCTGCTACAGACTCACACCAACACCTTCTGTCTACCCCTCCGCTTCCACTACCAGCCACACGAGGGAGACCAGGTAGACTGGGTGGGGTGGAGCGCTGTCATGTGGGGTGGGGAGTGTCTGTGTGCGTGTGCTTTTATTTTCTGTAACTATGTTTAAGAATGTGTGGGTTGTGTATCTGGATGTCATGTGTCTTTGCTCCCACCTGTCTGATATCACCGGATTCTCATCTGTCCCTGTCCCTCTGCCTGTCCCTGTCTCTGTCCCTGTGCCTGTCCCTGTTAGGTGTGTGAGGTGAGTGCAGAACAGGAGATTAGGTGTGAGATGGAGACCAGGTTCCAACAGCTGCAGTCAAAGCTCACCGGGTTCACTCAGGAAACAGAGGAGGTACAGTCCAGTCCAATCAATCAATAACATTTATAAAGCCTTTTATCATCAACAGTCATTTTATATTGGAACAAAATTGATTAGAATAAGTTGACACTTCATCCTCCCAGGCAGGTAAGAAGCTCCATGCGGCCCGCTCGGCCCTGCTAGAAGGTATCGGTGATGATGACCTGGATCCTCCACCCTCCAGCAACCAGACCCAGGGCTCCCAGGTCCATCTCCAGATCCCGTCTCAGAGCCAAGGTCAGGGGGGAAGCAGTGAGAGCCTGGCCAGCACTAGTAGCAGACCCAGTCTGGCTAGAAGGAGAGCCAACCTGCAGGAGACTGAGGCACTCTACTGTGCTGTAAGTCATTATTACACTGACCTACACAGGCCAACAGTAGTTCACTGTAATAGTGGTGGTTATGGTAACGATTGTGGTGATGATGATATTAATGATAATAATGATGAGATTGAAATACAAGTAGATGATGATGAACATTTTCATCATCATGAAGAGTTGTGTTTTATATCTTCCCTCAGAACGTGAAGGAGTATCTCTGTAAAAGCTCTCTGGTATCTAAACTACAGGCAAAACATGATCTGCTTAAAGTGGCGGTTGAGAAAGGTACAGCACTAACTACTTCTGTAACAAACACAACTGTTCAACATGACTTATAGCCCCATCAGGGCAGTACCCAGGCTTGGAGTTTTAGTAAGATCTGGAAGGGGGTAGCTGTGCAGTCATTCTCCGAGACACTGTCAGCAGCGTGTCTAGTAGACTAGTTGAGTCCGGAGCCGACTCAGAGCTGGGTTAGTTGGTGTCACGTCTCAGGCCCTCATCCTGTGCACCGAGAGGGTGGAGATAGACGTTTGAGAGGGGGGTGAATGTGCTGCTAAAAAGGCAAGTCGAGGGGAGGCAGGCGAACATAACGAACAAACCACTGTTCATGATTCCACTCGTTCACAAAGAGGCAGGCTCGGTTACAACCCAAGTGTCATTGTGGCCATTTATTTTCTAAAATATAGCTGTTATTATCTTAATCATTGCTTTTTCTTCCCTTCCTAGCTGAACCAACCAATGGTCATCAGACCAGGTAGTTACATTCCTCTGTAAGGCCTTTATAACTGCCTCATAAGAGTGACATAACAGTTTAGTGCACTGCGCTATACTCAACTGACTAGAGGTGTCTCCACCCCATCCAGGAAGTTATTGCATGTGAGGAGCAAGAGTCAACCCAGCGTCCAGTACACCCACAAACTCTTCACCGGAGACATGCTCTCCTTCATACAGGCATCAGGACAGGAGATACCTGTAGTGGTGGAAAGCTGCATTCGCTTCATCAACCTTAACGGTGAGCCATTGAAACAGCCCAGCAGAACATACCTTATCATCTTAGCTTGATGCATATCCAGCCTGATACTGTGTGGAACATGTTCCTGCCAGAACATGCACCTGGAACAAGACACTCTGCTATTGCACTGTAGTGTACATTACAAACAACACATTTACTGTGTTTTTGTCAATGTCTTCATGTCAATCCATCCAATACTGTAGGTCTCCACCATGAGGGTATCTTCAGAGTACCAGGGTCTCAGGGGAAGGTCAACAGTCTGAGAGATGCCTTTGAGCGAGGTAGGCCTGTCTGCTGTCTGCTGTCTCCTGTCTGCTGTCTCCTGTCTGCTGTCCCTATGTCTTGTCTCCTGTTTGCTGTCCCAATCTCCTGTCTTTTGTCCTGGTCTGCTGTCCCCATCTGCTGTCCCTGTCTGCTCTCCCTGTTTCCTGTCTGCTGTCTCCTGTCTGCTGTCCCTGTCTGCTCTCCCTGTTTCCTGTCTGCTGTCTCCTGTCAGTATCTTCTGTCCGTATCTCCTGTTTGCTTCTCCTGACTGCTGTCCCCATCTGCTGTCCCTGTCTGCTTTCCCTGTTTCCTGTCTGCTGTTTCCTGTCTGCTGCTCTAGCTTCATCTAGTGCAGACCTGGGTTCAACAAGTCGCTCTTCTCTTTCAAATACTTTATTATATCATAATGTGTACATATTCTACCACAACCAGTTATTACTATGCATATTTTATTTTGTACTGACTTATATTTTTGATTTGACGTTTGATTATTATTGATATTAATACTGAACTGTTGAGAACTTGCAAGTAAGCATTTCTCTGCACCGTTTATACCTGCTGTGTCCTTTGTATGGGATGAATAAACTTTGTTTTGGTTTAGCTGGCCTGGCACAATGGAACCGATGTTATAGTCCCAAAAATGCAAACCCAGGCAGGCTCAATTGAACACACAAAGTATTTGAAAGAAAACAAATCAAGTACTATTTGAAACCAGACCTGGGATCTATCTAGTGAAGCCATAGTCCTGTGTTGTAGTGTTGATCATTAATAATGGTAGGCAGTGTGCCCTGGGCATTCCCTGTAGGAGAGGACCCTGTGGCAGACAGCAGGGGTGACTTGGACTCAGTAGCAGGAGTACTGAAACTCTATTTTAGAAGCCTGGAGAACCCTCTCTTTCCTCAGGACAGCACCGCTCAGCTCCTGGAGTACGCACGTAAGTCTGTGCACGTGTATGTGTATATTGTGTAGGTTTGTATATGCTTTTCCTGTTCATCTCTTTCTCTGTTGTACACTTCCAGAGATTGACAACGAGACGGAGAGAGCAGCTAAACTCAAATCAGTCATCTCCTCCTATCCTCCACCTGTCAGCACCGTCATGAGATACCTCTTTGCATTCCTCCATCAGTGAGTATCTATGCTCAATCACTTTGGTTTGGGGCACATATACTGCACTGTATGTCCAAGTCAAGTGCTTTGTCCATGTCATTGTCAAGGGGAACTAACCATAAACTTACCAGAAAGCTGTCTGTTCAGAGAAGAGGAAGTCAAGGAACCTCAGAGAGAACCAGATGTTATTTTTCCTAAAACAAAGTTAGGTTGCGTCCCAAATAGCACCCTGTTCCCGATATAGTGCACTACTTTTGACCAAGCCGTGTCTGAGTCCAGCAGTATGAACTTAAACTGTCAAATTTCAGCTCTGATTATTTAGTTTTTATTCTTCTCTCCCCCCAGTGTGTCTCAGTACAGCGATGAGAACATGATGCAGCCCTATAACCTGGCTGTGTGCTTCGGCCCCAGTCTGCTACGAGGGGCGCAGGATGATGATGTTGTTACCTTGCAGCCTCAGATCAACTCCCTGGTGAAGAGCATCATCTTGCAGCACGAGAGCATCTTCCCCAGCCTGGCCGAGCTACAGGGACCAGTGTATGAGAAATGCATGACGCTGCAGCAAGACGACTGGTGAGAGACAACACATGGATAGATGGACAGCGACCTAGACACACACACATGATGGTGATGGTCTGTGTTTATTTTGCAGTGAGGAGGGAGAAGGGGATTCAGAACACCACAGTAAAGAAGGTAAAAGGGGGCCAGCTGTTATCTTCATCGTTGTGTGTTTTGAGAATCAATAATTTGACTCTGAGATATTGTTTGTCACATCTAAGCTTTATGAGAAACATTTCTCAACTATGGATGGAAACTATCCAGCTGGCTAAATCTGACACATTTACAGAAATGTTGATTGATGTGCATTGTCCCAGTCAAATAAATGTAATAACTCTTGATCCAGAGTCCGAGTCAAAGGGGGAGCGATCTCGAGCCAACAGCAGCTGCAGTTCAAGACAGTCCCCAGTAGGGGGCACTGTGACCCCCGGAGGAAAGTTCACCTTACAGTTCCCCATAACCCCACAGGGATGGCCCCTCTCCCCCGGATACATAAGCAAAGAGTAAGTACCATCAAAGATACTTCAGTAACACTTAATTTTAAATGGTCCTTATTAAATAAGTAATTACACTGTAACAAGTATTGTAATTTAACGTAATAATTCATAGTACCCTGTACTAACAACATGCAACTGGTGGTAATTGTAACAACGAATTCTTGTTACCATGCTTGTTACAAATGTTAACGTTTCCGATAGCATCCCAACGCACCATTTATCAGCCTGCGCTAACCATGTTAGAAGTGTTAGCCAATTGAAAACCAACCACTTTGCTGTAAAGGGCTCTGGAGTCCGATGCCCAGGTCCAGCTTTTGTTTGAAATGCATGGAAGCTTATCAGCGTCATGGCAAAAATAAGGGGTTTACATCCAAATTTGTTTAAATTGTTAAAACATTTAACGGTGCATTTGAACTGGATAGCAACAGTAGCTAAGGACGACCGGGCTTGACAATGGGTGAATTACTTAATTAAGCGTCAATCAAACATCTTTAAAACATGAATAAATAGTTAAGGCTAAAATTGTGAGATGGTCATTCAGTGCTTGCCAAATTGTGAGTGTTCTTGTTTGAATAATGGTTTATAAATTCACTTAAAATGGTCAACCTCTTTCATCATGTAACCTAGCAAGGGTTTTTTACGGTTGAAGAATATTCTCACTTTTGGATGGGATGCATTGGAGCACTTATTTATTTATTCTAGGAATTAAGGCATCACATCAAGATCTCCACTACGTGCTCGAAATAACAACCTTTTTTAATTTATTTTTAATTTCACCTTTATTTAACCAGGTAGGCTAGTTGAGAACAAGTTCTCAATTACAACTGCGACCTGGCCAAGATAAAGCAAAGCAGTGTGACACAGACAACAACACAGAGTTACACATGGAATAAACAATCAAGAAGCCAATAACACAATAAACAAGTCAATGACACAGTAGAAAAAAAAGAAAGTCTATATACAGTGTGTGCAAATTGTAGGCAATAAATAGGCCATAAGAGCAAATAATTACAATTTAGCAGAATAACACTGGAGTGATAAATGAGCAGATGATGATGTCCAAGTAGAGATACAGGTGTGCAAAAGAGCAAAAAAGTTAATAAAAACAATATGGGGATGAGGTAGGTAGATTGGGTGGGCTATTTACATATGGACTATGTACAGCTGCAGCGATCGGTTAGCTGCTCAGATAGCTGATGTTTAAAGTTGGTGAGGGAAATAAAAGTCTCCAACTTAAGCGATTTTTGCAATTCGTTCCAGTCACTGGCAGCAGAGAACTGGAAGGAAAGGCGACCAAATGAGCTGTTGGCTTTGGGGATGATCAGTGAGATATACCTGCTGGAACGTGTGCTACGGGTGGGTGTTGTTATCATGACCAGTGAACTGAAATAAGGCGGAGATTTACCTAGCATAGACTTAAAGATGACCTGGTGCCAGTGGGTCTGGCGACGAATATGTAGCGAGGGCCAGCCGACTAGAGCATACAGGTCTCAGTGGTGGATGGTATAAGGTGATTTGGTAACCAAACGGATGGCACTGGGATAGACTGCATCCAATTTGCCGAGTAGAGTATTGGAAGCTATTTTGTAGATGACATCGCCGAAGTCGAAGATCGGTAGGATAGTCAGTTTTACTAGGGTAAGTTTGGCGGCGTGAGTGAAGGAGGCTTTGTTTGTGAGATAGAAAGCCGATTCTAGATTTGATTTTGGATTGGAGATATTTAATATGAGTCTGGAAGGAGAGTTTACAGTCTAACCAGACACCTAGGTATTTATAGTTGTCCACATATTCTAGGTCGGAACCGTCCAGGGTGGTGATGCTAGTCGGGCGGGCGGGTGCGGGCAGCGAACGGTTGAAAAGCATGCATTTGGTTTTACTAGCGTTTAAGAGCAGTTGGAGGCCACGGAAGGAGTGTTGTATGGCATTGAAGCTCGTTTGGAGGTTAGTTAGCACAGTGTCCAAGGAAGGGCCAGAAGTATACAGAATGGTGTCGTCTGCGTAGAAGTGGATCAGAGAATCACCCGCAGCAAGAGCGACATCATTGATGTATACAGAGAAAAGAGTCGGCCCGAGAATTGAACCCTGTGGTACCCCCATAGAGACTGCCAGAGGTCCGGACAACATGCCCTCCGATTTGACACACTGAACGCCGTCTGCAAAGTAGTTGGTGAACCAGGTGAGGCAGTCATTAGAAAAACCAAGGCTTTTCAGTCTGCCAATAAGAATAAGGGGATTGACAGAGTCAAGCCTTGGCCAGGTCGATGAAGACGGCTGCATAGTATTGTCTTTTATCGATGGCGGAGTTGAGCGTGGCTGAGGTGCACCCGTGACCGGCTCGGAAACCGGATTGCACAGTGGGATTCGAAATGGTCAGTGACCTCAAACTCATACTGACAGTGTGCAAAGAACCCGGATCAAGTAGAAGGTTATGTGCAAAATCCAAACATAAGATGATTGCCGCAAAAGAAAAAGTGTTGTGGAGGAGACAAAAACGTCCACAAAGGAGAGATAAGGTAGGTTTTCAATGCAATTTGTTTTGCTTTTTGGATATAGAAATTGTGCTGGACAATTTAGCATAGGTAGTTAGCTAGCTAGCCTATTGTTGGCTAGCTAGCTGGCAAACATTAGCTGCCATTTTTGGTAGGCCTACCAACTCGGGCGGCAGGTAGCCTAGTGGTTAGAGCGTTGGACTAGTAACCAAAAGGTTGCAAGATCGAATCCCCGACCTGACAAGGTAAAAATCTGTCGTTCTGCCCCTGAACAAGGCAGTTAACCCACTGTTCCTAGGCCGTCATTGAAAATAAGAATTTGTTCTTAACTGACTTGCCTAGTTAAATAAAGGTAAAATAAAAAATGAATAAATAGGCTAGCTAGCTAACTTTATTAAAATACAAAATAGACTTTCCATGCCTTGACAGATAAAGTTATCAATCTAGCTAGCTAGCTGAGCTCAATGGTCTTCCCTGAACCTTGTTCTCAGGGTATCCGTACGGTACCCAAAGAAAGGGTATTAAGTGAGACACACCCAGCATATTAACATTAGTTACTTGTGTCAACACACCTATTAGTAGCTTCTTTTCAATGTTAACACTAGCTAGCTAGCTTATTAGTGTTCACCATTATTAGTATAATGCTAGCTGGATGCCTACCTATAGCCTAAACCCTAATTGATAGAAACATGGTACTGATGACAGCAGAGATATTGGAGGAAGGTCTGTGATGATAGCTAGCTAGCTAGCAGGCTAATTGTACAGTGTCTTTGCTAAATTGTCATACATTCATACATTCTTCCTCTCTACTAGCAACAGATTGTAGGCCAGCTAATGTGATATACAGTGCATTCGGAAAGTATTCAGACTTTTTCCAAATTTTGATACTTTACAACTTTATTATAATATTGATTAAATAATTATTTCCCCCCATCAATCTACACACAATACCCCATAATGACAAAGCAAAAACATGTTTTTAGAAATGTTTGTTAATTTATTACAAATTAAAAACGGATACCCTATTTGCATAAGTATTCAGACCCTTTTTTATGAGACTGTAAATTGAGCTCCGGTGCATCCTGTTTCCATTGATCATCCTTGAGATGTTTCTACAACTTGATTGGAGTCCACCTGTGGTAAATTCAATTGATTGGACATGATATGGAAAAGCACACACCTGTCTATATCAGGTCCCACAGTTGACAGTGCATGTCAGAGCTAAAACCAAGCCATGAGGTCGAAAGAATTGTCTGTAGAGCTCCGAGACAGGATTGTGTCAAGGCACAGATCTGGGGAATTGGTACCCAAACATTTCTGCAGCATTGATCAGGTCAGGGAGTTCACTAAGAACCCGATGGTCACTCTGACAGAGCTCCAGAGTTCCTCTGTGGAGATTGGAGAACCTTCCAGAAGGACAACCATCTCTTCAGCACTCCAACAATCAGGCCTTTATGGTAGAGTGGCTAGACGGAAGCCACTCCTTAGTAAAAGGCACATGACAGCCCGCTTGGAGTTTGCCAAAAGGCACCTAAAGGACTCTCAGACCATGAGAAACAAGATTCTCTGGTATGATTTTGGCTTGAATGCCAAGCGTCACGTCTGGAGGAAACCTGGCACCATCCCTACGGTGAAGCATGGTGGTGGCAGCGTCATGCTGTGGGGATGTTTTTCAGCTGCAGGGACTGGTAGACTAGTCAGGACTGAGGGAAAGATAAACGGAGCAAAGTACAGAGAGATCCTTGATGAAAACCTGCTCCAGAGGGCTCAGTACCTCAGACTGGGGTGGAAGTTCACCATCCAACAGAACAACGACCCTAAGCACACATCCAAGACAATGCAGGAGTGGCTTTGGGACAAGTCTCTGAATGACCTTGAGTGGCCCAGCCAGAGCCAGGACTCGAACCCTGTTGAACATCTCTGGAGAGACATGAAAATAGCTGTGTAGCGATGCTCCCCATCCAACCTGAAAAGACCTTGAGAGGATCTGCAGAGAATAATGGGAGAAACTCCCCAAATACAGGTGTGCTAAGCTTGTAACGTCCTACCCAAGAAGACTCGAGGCTGAAATCGCTGCAAAAGTTAAATTTTTGCTTGTCATTATAGGGTATTGTTTGTAGATTGATGAGGGGGGAAAAACGATTTAATCAATTTAGAATAAAGCTGTAATGTAACAAATTGTGGAAAAAGTCAAGACGTCTAAATACTTTCCGAATGATCTGTAACCCAAATATGTTGGTGTCCATTACTGGGCGTTACAGGGAAGCCCCATACAAACCACCACCATTGATTTTTTTTTTCAACTAACCTGTTCTTGGTGATACTATCTTCATTCTTGATTCTGTGAATTAAGTTTTCTTAGAAATAATGATCTGTTTCCAGTTGCAGGTGGTTCTACAAAAAACATATATTCAGAAAGATAAATCCATGTTTTGTATCGAGTGAGATATGACTCTTGCATGTGTTTAGCTCTTTGGTTTGGTTGCACCGTGTGACTTCTATACATGGCCGCGTTGCATAGAAATGACTAGCTCCTACAAAGACGCTGGGAAATCCTAGATGTGCGGCAGCTAAGATGGCGAGGAACCTCCTCGTGTGGTACAAAACATGGATTTAATATGTTTCTGAGTTCTCGCTGTTGTTTGTAGAACCACCTGCAACTGGAATAAGACATTTCTAAGGCACTTTCTTCGTTCTCGATTTGGTGAAAAGAGGATCTCCAAGTACAGGTTAGTTGAAAAAGGTTAGGTTAGAGTACAGGTTAGTTGAAAAATCTTTTGTGGCGGTTTGTATGGGGCTTTCCTGTAATGCCCAGTAATGGACATCAAAAATCTATGTTTGCCTGATAATGTGATATAACCAATCTAGAGTTACTTCTCTGCTATAGATTCCCACAAGATCGCAGACTCCAGGATGGGAAAATACTCACAAGAAAGAATCAAGACATACACGTTGTCGATTTCCATTGTTACTTGTAATGTTAAAAAGGGACAAAACGAGAATCCTGTTCTCTCTGAATTAGCTAGCTACTGTAGCTAGGCTACTTACCATACAGAAAAGTCACCACTATTAAAATGGTTATTTTATCTTAACTACTGCTGTACACACCTTTTTCTATTCATACACTGTCCATAAATTCTATACACACCATCATATACAGTACATATATATTTATATTCCTGACATTACTCTTTGTAATATTTCTATATTTCTTCATATCTTTAACATTTTTGGATTTGCATGTATTGTTATGTGTTACTGCACGGTTGGAGCTAGGAGCATTTCACTACACCCGAAATAACATCTGCAAAATGTGTACGCGACCAATAAAATTAGATTTAATTTATTGAGTAGGCCCATATCTTCGTTTACTTTAATTAATCAAATTATTAATCCAACAATAAAAGTCCTTATTTTGTAAGAAATGTAAGGCATAAAGTTAACTAAAGTACAAGCCCATCTTTTGTTTGTTGTCAGTTGGTAATGAGTAGAAAGTAAGTATATGGTAATGTACTATGTAGGTACATATTCATTACAAGTAAGTACCCCTCACTATACACTTCATTTGAGGACCCCTCACTATACACTTCATTTGAGGACCCCTCACTATACACTTCATTTGAGGACCCCTCACTATACACTTCATTTGAGGACCCCTCACTATACACTTCATTTGAGGACCCCTCACTATACACTTCATTTGAGGACCCCTCACTATACACTTCATTTGAGTAACCCTCACTATACACTTCATTTGAGTAACCCTCACTATACACTTCATTTGAGGACCCCTCACTATACACTTCATTTGAGTAACCCTCACTATACACTTCATTTGAGTAACCCTCACTATACACTTCATTTGAGTAACCCTCACTATACACTTCATTTGAGTACCCCTCACTATACACTTCATTTGAGTACCCCTCACTATACACTTCATTTGAGTACCCCTCACTATACACTTCATTTGAGGACCCCTCACTATACACTTCGAGTACCCCTCACTATACACTTCATTTGAGTACCCCTCACTATACACTTCATTTGGATGGTAAGGAGGTTCAGGTTGTCATAATAGGCAACATACACAGTCATTTTGAAGAGTGTGCATTCACAGGTAGGTAATTAGAGCCTATTGAGCCTCCAACCTTTCTAATCTCGGACACCCAGATTAGATCTGTCCAGGAGAGATTACAACCTTGTGACAGTCGTTACTGAATCGGATGAGAAGAAACAAAACACTAAATTGGTGCATTTAGTGGAAAACTTGCCCATTTCTAACGAGTGGTTACAAGCATTTGTTTCACCTCTGTAATTACAGACTGAAATTACCACCAGTTGCATGTTGTTATTACAGTTTAACCATGAGTTATTACAGTAAACTACAATACTTGTTAGTGTAATTACACTGTAATAAGGACACATTTAACCTATTACTGAATTACCATGTACCACCGAGTCTTTAACCCATACTGTAACTTAGATAGTAACATCTACTCTGCTATTCACAGGTTATATTGAGTTGTTATGCTAGTAGTTTTTTAGCATTCGTTGCCATAAATTGTAGTGATCTAAATAAACCAAAGCGTTTGACCTGAAATCTCTGTTTTTCACAGAGCCCAGGACCTGTCGTCCAGTGAAGATATAACAGTTCAGGTTGACGAGGTGTGACATGTTTTTCATTATGCTCATATTTAAATAATTTCTCTAATTTACCAGCAGCAGGTGTAGCAATTACTGTTCTCACTATTGAACTCACTAAGCGTACACTAATAAGATGTAAGCTGCCACGCTAGAGGGAGTCCACTCAAGAAAAACATCTCTGTCCTCTTCATCATTGTCCCCTTCTCCCTCTTCTCTTCCCTTCATCATTGTCCCCTTCTCTCTCTTCTCTTCCCTTCATCATTGTCCCGATCTCCCTCATTCCCTCTACTCTTCCCTTCATTGTTGTCCCCTCTTCCCTTATTCCCTCTACTCTTCCCTTCATTGTTGTCCCCTCTTCCCTTATTCCCTCTACTCTTCCCTTCATTGTTGTCCCCTCTTCCCTCATTCCCTCTACTCTTCCCTTCATTGTTGTCCCCTCTTCCCTCATTCCCTCTACTCTTTCCTTCATTGTTGTCCCCTCCCTCATTCCCTCTACTCTTCCCTTCATCATTGTCCCCTCCCTCATTCCCTCTACTCTTCCCTTCATTGTTGTCCCCTCTTCCCTCATTCCCTCTACTCTTCATTGTTGTCCCCTCTTCCCTTATTCCCTCTACTCTTCCCTTCATTGTTGTCCCCTCTTCCCTCATTCCCTCTACTCTTCCCTTCATTGTTGTCCCCTCTTCCCTCATTCCCTCTACTCTTCCCTTCATTGTTGTCCCCTCTTCCCTCATTCCCTCTACTCTTCCCTTCATTGTTGTCCCCTCTTCCCTTATTCCCTCTACTCTTCATTGTTGTCCCCTTTTCCCTTATTCCCTCTACTCTTCCCTTCATTGTTGTTCCCTCTTCCCTTATTCCCTCTACTCTTCCCTTCATTGTTGTCCCCTTTTCCCTTATTCCCTCTACTCTTCCCTTCATTGTTGTCCCCTCTTCCCTTATTCCCTCTACTCTTCCCTTCATTGTTGTCCCCTTTTCCCTTATTCCCTCTACTCTTCCCTTCATTGTTGTCCCCTCTTCCCTTATTCCCTCTACTCTTCCCTTCATTGTTGTCCCCTCTTCCCTTATTCCCTCTACTCTTCCCTTCATCATTGTCCCCCTCCTGCCTCTATTCATTTCATAGGAGGTCTGCCGCCAGATGGACTCTGTCTTCAAGGAGCTTCTCTCTCGACAATCCCTCCCTCCCTCCTCGGTCACCTCATCCCCCTCTTCCCACCCTCCGCCACAGCAGAAGAAAGGAGGGATTGGGTGGAGAAGGGAAAAGCCTGTTTAGATCAGGCCAATTGGTCTGACAGAAAGTGAGAGGGGACCAGAATGGATGGATGGATGAATTAATATATTAATGAGGAAATGAACGGGGGAGAGACGAGACTTGGATGAGAAAACACACAGAGGGGGGAGCTGGAGAGTGATTCGGGCTGATTGAATGATTGTAGGTGTGGGATGACAGGTTGTGACAGCAGCCGTAGTGTGATTACAGATGGCTGGATTAAATTAACCACAGTCAGTTCACTGTATTGTACGTGTCTGCTGTGCTGCTCAGACAGCAGCCTCCATTGTGGAGCCTGTGAATAGACAGTCACAGACAGACAAGGTTTGAATCGTACTGTGAAGCCTTTTGTTAGTGTGTTTGATACAACACAACCCTAACCCCCACTGATTTTTCACTCAATGGCTGTGTCCCTATTCTCCACATGCCCACCCATGAATTTAAAAGCGTTGGATTGTTGGAAGCGTTAGCTGGTGTGTGTACAAGGGCACAATTTAGGAAAAATGTTGAGAATCAGGACCCAGGACAATGTTAACTAATCAACAGCATGAGTAGATTTATCATAAGTTATTTTACCCACAATAACTTGGAATGTGCACTGCTGTATCCTCATGCATGTGGATGGATAAACCATACTACTGTTATTTTTATAGAATAAGTGATGTACATCATATACTTGCCATAAATGTTGAACTTTCAAAAACCATGTGTCTGTCTATATTTATGGTCACATCCAAAAGCAAATTCTTTATTAACAGATGAAAAGCCCATTCTACCTGTGCCAGTGAGATGTCCTGTCCCTGATTGAGTCTCTAAGAAACTGCTAATAATCAACTGTGAATTCTAACTCTGATTAGTTTCATTCTCTCAGGGATAAACCGTTTCGAGATAGTTCTATTACTATTATACTTTATATAGTTTTAAGGATCTGACCATTGTTTTAATAAACTTTTATTTAGAATTTGTTCAAAATGTCATATGTTACTGTAGGTAAGGAGAAGCCTGTTGCAGTAAGACAGTGTCTCACTAGATGGAAGCATCAATACAGGATGTTGTACGCGTGTCATATGTTCTTGGATAATGTATGTTCTAATGAGATAAACAAAGGGTGGTGGCTGATGTGCAAACCGATATTTAATTTCTGAGTTGGTAAAAATGAGGTTATGGAAAAGGTTTTGGTAAGGTCCCCTTCGCCCTATGCCCTTGTGGAGATCTGAGAGGATATGATAGGTATCAACATGATAATATGGATTTGTCTAGATTTGTCATGTCCTCTCAGACCAAATCAATCAAATTGTGTTCGTCACATTCTTCGTAAACAACAGGTGTAGACTAACAGTGAAATGTTTGCTTACGGATCCTTCCCAACAATGCAGAGAGAAAAACATAAATAATAGAAAAATGCATAGCACGTACTGTAGGGTCTAGGGGTCAACCGAAGGGCATAGGACGTACTGTAGGGTCTAGGGGTCAACCGAAGGGATAGGACGTACTGTAGGGTCTAGGGGTCAACCGAAGGGCATAGGACGTACTGTAGGGTCTAGGGGTCAACCGAAGGGATAGGACGTACTGTAGGGTCTAGGGGTCAACCGAAGGGATAGCACGTACTGTAGAGTCTAGGGGTCAACCAAAGGGATAGGACGTACTGTAGGGTCTAGGGGTCAACCGAAGGGATAGGACGTACTGTAGGGTCTAGGGGTCAACCGAAGCGATAGCACGTACTGTAGGGTCTAGGGGTCAACCGAAGGGATAGCACGTACTGTAGGGTCTAGGGGTCAACCGAAGGGCATAGGACGTACTGTAGGGACTAGGGGTCAACCAAAGGGATAGGACGTACTGTAGGGTCTAGGGGTCAACCGAAGGGCATAGGACGTACTGTAGGGACTAGGGGTCAACCGAAGGGATAGGATGTACTGTAGGGTCTAGGGGTCAACCGAAGGGATAGGACGTACTGTAGGGTCTAGGGGTCAACCGAAGGGATAGGACGTACTGTAGGGTCTAGGGGTCAACCGAAGGGATAGGACGTACTGTAGGGTCTAGGGGTCAACCGAAGGGATAGCACGTACTGTAGGGTCTAGGGGTCAACCGAAGGGATAGCACGTACTGTAGGGTCTAGGGGTCAACCGAAGGGATAGGACGTACTGTAGGGTCTAGGGGTCAACCGAAGGGAGAGGACGTACTGTAGGGTCTAGGGGTCAACCAAAGGGCATAGCACGTACTGTAGGGTCTAGGGGTCAACCAAAGGGCATAGGACGTACTGTAGGGTCTAGGGGTCAACCAAAGGGCATAGAACGTACTGTAGGGTCTAGGGGTCAACCAAAGGGCATAGGACGTACTATAGGGTCTAGGGGTTAACCGAAGGGATAGGACGTACTGTAGGGTCTAGGGGTCAACCGAAGGGATTGCACGTACTGTAGGGTCTGGGGGTCAACCAAAGGGATAGCACGTACTGTAGGGTCTAGGGGTCAACCAAAGAGATAGCACGTACTGTAGGGACTAGGGGTCAACCAAAGGGCATAGGACGTACTGTAGGGACTAGGGGTCAACCAAAGGGCATAGGACGTACTGTAGGGTCTGGGGGTCAACCGAAGGGATAGGACGTACTGTAGGGTCTGGGGGTCAACCAAAGGGATAGCACGTACTGTAGGGTCTAGGGGTCAACCGAAGGGATAGCACGTACTGTAGGGACTAGGGGTCAACCAAAGGGCATAGGACATACTGTAGGGTCTAGGGGTCAACCGAAGGGATAGCACGTACTGTAGGGACTAGAGGTCAACCAAAGGGCATAGGACGTACTGTAGGGACTAGGGGTCAACCAAAGGGCATAGGACGTACTGTAGGGTCTAGGGGTCAACCAAAGGGCATAGGACGTACTGTAGGGTCTAGGGGTCAACCGAAGGGATAGGATGTACTGTAGGGACTAGGGGTCAACCGAAGGGATAGGACGTACTGTAGGGTCTAGGGGTCAACCGAAGGGATAGGACGTACTGTACGGTCTAGGGGTCAAACAAAGGGCATAGGACGTACAGTAGGGACTAGGGGTCAACCAAAGGGCATAGGACGTACTGTAGGGTCTAGGGGTCAACCGAAGGGATAGGACGTACTGTAGGGTCTAGGGGTCAACCGAAGGGATAGGACGTACTGTAGGGACTAGGGGTCAACCGAAGGGATAGGACGTACTGTACGGTCTAGGGGTCAACCAAAGGGCATAGGACGTACAGTAGGGTCTAGGGGTCAACCAATGGGCATAGGACGTACAGTAGGGTCTAGGGGTCAACCAAAGGGCATAGGACGTACTGTAGGGTCTAGGGGTCAACCGAAGGGATAGGACGTACTGTAGGGTCTAGGGGTCAACCGAAGGGATAGGACGTACTGTACGGTCTAGGGGTCAACCAAAGGGCATAGGACGTACAGTAGGGACTAGGGGTCAAGCAAAGGGCATAGGACGTACTGTAGGGTCTAGGGGTCAACCGAAGGGATAGGACGTACTGTAGGGTCTAGGGGTCAACCGAAGGGATAGGACGTACTGTAGGGACTAGGGGTCAACCAAAGGGATAGGACGTACTGTAGGGTCTAGGGGTCAACCGAAGGGATAGGACGTACTGTAGGGTCTAGGGGTCAACCAAAGGACATAGGACGTACTGTAGGGTCTAGGGGTCAACCGAAGGGATAGCACGTACTGTAGGGACTAGAGGTCAACCAAAGGGCATAGGACGTACTGTAGGGACTAGGGGTCAACCAAAGGGCATAGGACGTACTGTAGGGTCTAGGGGTCAACCAAAGGGCATAGGACGTACTGTAGGATCTAGGGGTCAACCAAAGGGCATAGGACGTACTGTAGGGTCTAGGGGTCAACCGAAGGGATAGGATGTACTGTAGGGACTAGGGGTCAACCGAAGGGATAGGACGTACTGTAGGGTCTAGGGGTCAACCGAAGGGATAGGACGTACTGTACGGTCTAGGGGTCAACCAAAGGGCATAGGACGTACAGTAGGGACTAGGGGTCAACCAAAGGGCATAGGACGTACTGTAGGGTCTAGGGGTCAACCGAAGGGATAGGACGTACTGTAGGGTCTAGGGGTCAACCGAAGGGATAGGACGTACTGTACGGTCTAGGGGTCAACCAAAGTGCATAGGACGTACAGTAGGGACTAGGGGTCAACCAAAGGGCATAGGACGTACAGTAGGGACTAGGGGTCAACCAAAGGGCATAGGACGTACTGTAGGGTCTAGGGGTCAACCGAAGGGATAGGACGTACTGTAGGGTCTAGGGGTCAACCGAAGGGATAGGACGTACTGTACGGTCTAGGGGTCAACCAAAGTGCATAGGACGTACAGTAGGGACTAGGGGTCAACCAAAGGGCATAGGACGTACTGTAGGGTCTAGGGGTCAACCGAAGGGATAGGACGTACTGTAGGGTCTAGGGGTCAACCGAAGGGATAGGACGTACTGTAGGGACTAGGGGTCAACCAAAGGGATAGGACGTACTGTAGGGTCTAGGGGTCAACCGAAGGGATAGGACGTACTGTAGGGTCTAGGGGTCAACCAAAGGACATAGGACGTACTGTAGGGTCTAGGGGTCAACCGAAGGGATAGCACGTACTGTAGGGACTAGAGGTCAACCAAAGGGCATAGGACGTACTGTAGAGCCTAGGGGTCAACCAAAGGGCATAGGACGTACTGTAGGGTCTAGGGGTCAACCAAAGGGCATAGGACGTACTGTAGGATCTAGGGGTCAACCAAAGGGCATAGGACGTACTGTAGGGTCTAGGGGTCAACCGAAGGGATAGGATGTACTGTAGGGACTAGGGGTCAACCGAAGGGATAGGACGTACTGTAGGGTCTAGGGGTCAACCGAAGGGATAGGACGTACTGTACGGTCTAGGGGTCAACCAAAGGGCATAGGACGTACAGTAGGGACTAGGGGTCAACCAAAGGGCATAGGACGTACTGTAGGGTCTAGGGGTCAACCGAAGGGATAGGACGTACTGTAGGGTCTAGGGGTCAACCGAAGGGATAGGGCGTACTGTAGGGACTAGGGGTCAACCGAAGGGATAGGACGTACTGTAGGGTCTAGGGGTCAACCAAAGGGCATAGGACTTACAGTAGGGACTAGGGGTCAACCAAAGGGCATAGGACGTACTGTAGGGTCTAGGGGTCAACCGAAGGGATAGGACGTACTGTAGGGTCTAGGGGTCAACCGAAGGGATAGGACGTACTGTACGGTCTAGGGGTCAACCAAAGTGCATAGGACGTACAGTAGGGTCTAGGGGTCAACCAAAGGGCATAGGACGTACTGTAGGGTCTAGGGGTCAACCGAAGGGATAGGACGTACTGTAGGGTCTAGGGGTCAACCGAAGGGATAGGACGTACTGTAGGGACTAGGGGTCAACCAAAGGGATAGGACGTACTGTAGGGTCTAGGGGTCAACCGAAGGGATAGGACGTACTGTAGGGACTAGGGGTCAACCAAAGGGATAGGACGTACTGTAGGGTCTAGGGGTCAACCGAAGGGATAGGACGTACTCTAGGGTCTAGGGGTCAACCAAAGGACATAGGACGTACTGTAGGGTCTAGGGTTCAACCGAAGGGATAGGACGTACTGTAGGGACTAGTGGTCAACCAAAGGGCATAGGATGTACTGTAGGGACTAGGGGTCAACCAAAGGGCATAGGACGTACTGTAGGGTCTAGGGGTCAACCAAAGGGCATAGGACGTACTGTAGGATCTAGGGGTCAACCAAAGGGCATAGGACGTACTGTAGGGTCTAGGGGTCAACCGAAGGGATAGGATGTACTGTAGGGACTAGGGGTCAACCGAAGGGATAGGACGTACTGTAGGGTCTAGGGGTCAACAGAAGGGATAGGACGTACTGTACGGTCTAGGGGTCAACCAAAGGGCATAGGACGTACAGTAGGGACTAGGGGTCAACCAAAGGGCATAGGACGTACTGTAGGGTCTAGGGGTCAACCGAAGGGATAGGACGTACTGTAGGGTCTAGGGGTCAACCGAAGGGATAGGACGTACTGTAGGGACTAGGGGTCAACCGAAGGGATAGGACGTACTGTACGGTCTAGGGGTCAACCAAAGGGCATAGGACGTACAGTAGGGACTAGGGGTCAACCAAAGGGCATAGGACGTACTGTAGGGTCTAGGGGTCAACCGAAGGGATAGGACGTACTGTAGGGTCTAGGGGTCAACCGAAGGGATAGGACGTACTGTACGGTCTAGGGGTCAACCAAAGGGCATAGGACGTACAGTAGGGACTAGGGGTCAACCAAAGGGCATAGGACGTACTGTAGGGTCTAGGGGTCAACCGAAGGGATAGGACGTACTGTAGGGTCTAGGGGTCAACCGAAGGGATAGGACGTACTGTAGGGACTAGGGGTCAACCAAAGGGATAGGACGTACTGTAGGGTCTAGGGGTCAACCGAAGGGATAGGACGTACTGTAGGGTCTAGGGGTCAACCAAAGGGCATAGGACGTACAGTAGGGACTAGGGGTCAACCAAAGGGCATAGGACGTACTGTAGGGTCTAGGGGTCAACCGAAGGGATAGGACGTACTGTAGGGTCTAGGGGTCAACCGAAGGGATAGGACGTACTGTAGGGACTAGGGGTCAACCGAAGGGATAGGACGTACTGTACGGTCTAGGGGTCAACCAAAGGGCATAGGACGTACAGTAGGGACTAGGGGTCAACCAAAGGGCATAGGACGTACTGTAGGGTCTAGGGGTCAACCGAAGGGATAGGACGTACTGTAGGGTCTAGGGGTCAACCGAATGGATAGGACGTACTGTACGGTCTAGGGGTCAACCAAAGGGCATAGGACGTACAGTAGGGACTAGGGGTCAACCAAAGGGCATAGGACGTACTGTAGGGTCTAGGGGTCAACCGAAGGGATAGGACATACTGTAGGGTCTAGGGGTCAACCGAAGGGATAGGACGTACTGTAGGGACTAGGGGTCAACCAAAGGGATAGGACGTACTGTAGGGTCTAGGGGTCAACCGAAGGGATAGGACGTACTGTAGGGTCTAGGGGTCAACCAAAGGACATAGGACGTACTGTAGGGTCTAGGGGTCAACCGAAGGGATAGGACGTACTGTAGGGACTAGGGGTCAACCAAAGGGCATAGGACGTACTGTAGGGACTAGGGGTCAACCAAAGGGCATAGGACGTACTGTAGGGTCTAGGGGTCAACCGAAGGGCATAGGACGTACTGTAGGGACTAGGGGTCAACCAAAGGGCATAGGACGTACTGTAGGGTCTAGGGGTCAACCGAAGGGATAGGATGTACTGTAGGGTCTAGGGGTCAACCGAAGGGATAGGACGTACTGTAGGGACTAGGGGTCAACCGAAGGGCATAGGACGTACTGTAGGGACTAGGGGTCAACCAAAGGGCATAGGACGTACTGTAGGGTCTAGGGGTCAACCAAAGGACATAGGACGTACTGTAGGGTCTAGGGGTCAACCGAAGGGATAGCACGTACTGTAGGGACTAGAGGTCAACCAAAGGGCATAGGACGTACTGTAGGGACTAGGGGTCAACCAAAGGGCATAGGACGTACTGTAGGGTCTAGGGGTCAACCAAAGGGCATAGGACGTACTGTAGGATCTAGGGGTCAACCAAAGGGCATAGGACGTACTGTAGGGTCTAGGGGTCAACCGAAGGGATAGGATGTACTGTAGGGACTAGGGGTCAACCGAAGGGATAGGACGTACTGTAGGGTCTAGGGGTCAACCGAAGGGATAGGACGTACTGTACGGTCTAGGGGTCAACCAAAGGGCATAGGACGTACAGTAGGGACTAGGGGTCAACCAAAGGGCATAGGACGTACTGTAGGGTCTAGGGGTCAACCGAAGGGATAGGACGTACTGTAGGGACTAGGGGTCAACCGAAGGGATAGGACGTACTGTACGGTCTAGGGGTCAACCAAAGTGCATAGGACGTACAGTAGGGACTAGGGGTCAACCAAAGGGCATAGGACGTACTGTAGGGTCTAGGGGTCAACCGAAGGGATAGGACGTACTGTAGGGTCTAGGGGTCAACCGAAGGGATAGGACGTACTGTAGGGACTAGGGGTCAACCAAAGGGATAGGACGTACTGTAGGGTCTAGGGGTCAACCGAAGGGATAGGACGTACTGTAGGGACTAGGGGTCAACCAAAGGGATAGGACGTACTGTAGGGTCTAGGGGTCAACCGAAGGGATAGGACGTACTCTAGGGTCTAGGGGTCAACCAAAGGACATAGGACGTACTGTAGGGTCTAGGGTTCAACCGAAGGGATAGGACGTACTGTAGGGACTAGTGGTCAACCAAAGGGCATAGGATGTACTGTAGGGACTAGGGGTCAACCAAAGGGCATAGGACGTACTGTAGGGTCTAGGGGTCAACCAAAGGGCATAGGACGTACTGTAGGATCTAGGGGTCAACCAAAGGGCATAGGACGTACTGTAGGGTCTAGGGGTCAACCGAAGGGATAGGATGTACTGTAGGGACGAGGGGTCAACCGAAGGGATAGGACGTACTGTAGGGTCTAGGGGTCAACAGAAGGGATAGGACGTACTGTACGGTCTAGGGGTCAACCAAAGGGCATAGGACGTACAGTAGGGATAGGGGTCAACCAAAGGGCATAGGACGTACTGTAGGGTCTAGGGGTCAACCGAAGGGATAGGACGTACTGTAGGGTCTAGGGGTCAACCGAAGGGATAGGACGTACTGTACGGTCTAGGGGTCAACCAAAGGGCATAGGACGTACAGTAGGGACTAGGGTCAACCAAAGGGCATAGGCAGTACAGTAGGACTAGGGGTCAACCAAAGGGCATAGGACGTACTGTAGGGTCTAGGGGTCACCCGAAGGATAGGGACGTATGTAGGGTCTAGGGGTCAACGAAGGAGATAGGACGGACTGTAGGGATAGGGGTCAAACCGAAGGGAGTAGGACGTACTGTAACGGTCTAGGGGTCAGACCAAAGGGCCATAGGACGCTACAGTAGGGACTAGGGGTCAACCAAAGGGCATAGGACCGTAACTTGTAGGGTTCTAGGGGTCAACCGACGGGATAGTAATAATAACGGACATACTGTAGGTCTAGGGGTCCACACCGAAGGGATAGGCCGGACTGTACGGTACTAGGGGTTCCACCAAAGGGATAGGACGTACTGTAGGGTCTAGTTTGTCAACCGAAGGATAACCGAAAGGGAATAGGACGTACTGTAGGGTACTAGGGGTCAACCGAAGGGCTAGGACGTACTGTAGGGACTAGGGGTCAACCAAAGGGCATAGGACGTACAGTAGGGTACTAGGGGTCAACCGAAAGGGCATAGGACGTACTGTAGGGTCTAGGGGTCAACCGAAGGGATAGGACGTACTGTAGGGTCTAGGGGTCAACCGAAGGGATAGGACGTACTGTAGGGTCTAGGGGTCAACCAAAGGGATAGGACGTACTGTAGGGTCTAGGGGTCAACCAAAGGCATAGGACGTACTGTGAGTTATTTGACATAGTTTCAACACATGGACTAGTGCTTCTGGGGGGGAGTTATTTGACATAGTTTCAACACATGGACTAGTGGTTCTGGGGGGGAGTTATTTGACATAGTTTCAACACATGGACTAGTGGTTCTGGGGGGGAGTTATTTGACATAGTTTCAACACATGGACTAGTGGTTCTGGGGGGGAGTTATTTGACATGGTTTCAACACATGGACTAGTGGTTCTGGGGGGGAGTTATTTGACATAGTTTCAACACATGGACTAGTGGTTCTGGGGGGAGTTATTTGACATAGTTTCAAACACATGGACTAGTGGTTCTGGGGGGAGTTATTTGACATGGTTTCAACACATGGATTAGTGTTCTGGGGGGAGTTATTGACATAGTTTCAAACACATGGACTAGTGGTTCTGGGGGGGAGTTATTTGACATAGTTTCAACACATGGACTAGTGGTTCTGGGGGGAGTTATTTGACATAGTTTCAACACATGGACTAGTGGTTCTGGGGGGGAGTTATTTGACATGGTTTCAACACATGGACTAGTGGTTCTGGGGGGGAGTTATTTGACATGGTTTCAACACATGGACTAGTGGTTCTGGGGGGGGGGGGGGGGTGGTTTGGCAGAGTGGTTTGGCAGATAGCACGGGCGAGTTGTTTGGCAGATAGCATGGGAGAGTTGTTTGGCAGATAGCATGGGAGAGTTGTTTGGCAGATAGCATGGGAGAGTTGTTTGGCAGATAGCATGGGAGAGTTGGTTGAACACTCCAAAACTGTACAGGTCCAACATAGCTATCTAGTGTTATATAAAACATGAAACAGAATCATCACATTTTCATAACTTACAGTGCTGTACATTCCAGCTTTTCTTGTGATTTTTGTCCCAAATCATTGCACATTATTCCTAATCATTATACATCATTCTACATCATTACACATCATTGGACATCATTACACATCATTGCACATCATTGCACATCATTGGACATCATTACACATCATTGCACATCATTGCACATCATTGCATGCGTGATAGTACATATTCTGCTGTTCTATGATTTTTTTTTTACCACGATGCAGGATGCTCCTCTGCCCAGTTTCAAAAACCAAACCAAAACAATAACAAATGCACCTGGGGCAACCAGTGGGTCTGTTTCACCTTATTCAGATCTCAGCTTTTAGGTTATCGGTCCTGCTACAGTACATAGCCCACATAGCTGTTGTTAAGGCTGTCTGTTTTACTACAGTACATAATGTACTACATATCTGCTGTGACCCAGCAGCACTAAGAGGAGCCAAGCCAGGTCAGGTCAGTACATTAGTGAGTGTGTAGTGTACACTACTTGTGACCTAGTTGACTTTGATCTTTATTTTCTAAAATGACTCCCTTTCCCCTATATAGTGCAGTACTTTTGCCCAGAGCTCTGTGCACTATATAGGGAATAGAGTGTCATTTCACATTGCCATGTGTCTCTGACTAGTTCACACAATCCTTCATAAATCCATTGGTATAAAAAGGTAAGCAGTGTAAGGAGCATTTCAAGTGATGTCTTGCCATTTGGGATTAGGTTGTGGTTGAGCCTGAAGAGAGGAGGTGTGACGCAATCAATGGAGACTGGTGAGGGAAGGACAGCTCATAATAATGGCCGAAATGGAATTAATGGAACGGCATCAAATACATAGAAACCATGTGTTTAAATAATTCAATGTATTCATTTCCAGCCATTACAATGAGCCCTTCCTCTAATTTAAAGTGCCACCAGCCAGCACTGAATGCATTTCTTTATATAGATGTTGTCTTCCAAAATCCGAGGTGCTTTACGACTAGTATCTGATGGAACCAAGGAGCAGCTAGGACATGGTTGTGAAGTTGATTTGTTAAAGTCTATTGAGGTATGCTGTGATTGGCCTGACTGAAACATGGCTTAATAAGCCTGATGAATTTACTGTGTTAAATGAGGCCTCACCTCCTGGTTACACTAGTGACCATATCCCCCGTGCATCCCGCAAAGGCGGAGGTGTTGCTAACATTTACGATAGCAAATTTCAATTTACAAAAAAAAAATGACGTTTTCGTCTTTTGAGCTTCTAGTCATGAAATCTATGCAGCCTACTCAATCACTTTTATAGCTACTGTTTACAGCCTCCTGGGCCATATACAGCTTCCTCACTGAGTTCCCTGAATTCCTATCGGACCTTGTAGTCATAGCAGATAATTTCTAATTTTTGGTGATTTTAATATTCATATGGAAAAGTCCACAGACCCACTCAAAAGGCTTTTGGAGCCATCATCGACTCAGTGGGTTTTGTCCAACATGTCTCTGGACCTACTCACTGCCACAGTCATACTCTGGACCTAGTTTTGTCCCATGGAATAAATGTTGTAGATCTTAATGTTTCTCATAATCCTGGACTATCGGACCACCATTTTATTACTGTTGCAATCGCAACAAATAATCTGCTCAGACCCCAACCAAGGAGCACAAAAGTCGTGCTATAAATTCTCAGACAACACAAAGATTCCTTGATGCCATTCCAGACTCCTTCTGCCTACCCAAGGACGTCAGAGGACAAAAATCAGTTAACCACCTAACTGAGGAACTCAATTTAATCTTGCGCAATACCCTAGATGCAGTTGCACCCCTAAAAAACTCATAAGAAACTAGCTCCCTGGTATACAGAAAATACCCGAGCTCTGAAGCAAGCTTCCAGAAAATTGGAACGGAAATGGCGCCACACCAAACTGGAAGTCTTCCAACTAGCTTGGAAAGACAGTACCGTGCAGTATCGAAGAGCCCTCACTGCTGCTCGATCATCCTACTTTTCCAACTTAATTGAGGAAAATAAGAACAATCCAAAATTTCTTTTTGATACTGTTGCAAAGCTAACTAAAAAGCAGCATTCCCCAAGTGAGGATGGCTTTCACTTCAGCGGTAATAAATTCATGAACTTCTTTGAGGAAAAGATCATGATCATTAGAAAGCAAATTACGGACTCCTCTTAAATCTGCGTATTCCTCCAAAGCTTAGCTGTCCTGAGTCTGCACAACTCTGCCAGGACCTAGGATCAAGAGAGACACTTAAGTGTTTTAGTACTATATCTCTTGACACAATGATGAAAATAATCATGGCCTCTAAACCTTCAAGCTGCATACTGGATCCATTCAACTAAACTACTGAAAGAGCTGCTTCATGTGCTTGGCCCTCCTATGTTGAACATAATAAATGGCTCTCTATCCACCGATGTGTACCAAACTCACTAAAAGTGGCAGTAATAAAGCCTCTCTTGAAAAAGCCAAACCTTGACCCAGAAAATATGAAAAACTATCGGCCTATATCGAATCTTCCATTCCTCTCAAAAATTTTAGAAAAAGCTGTTGCGCAGCAACTCACTGCCTTCCTGAAGACAAACAATGTATACGAAATGCTTCAGTCTGGTTTTAGACCCCATCATAGCACTGAGACTGAATTGTGAAGGTGGTAAATGACCTTTTAATGGCGTCAGACCGAGGCTCTGCATCTGTCCTCGTGCTACTAGACCTTAGTGCTGCCTTTGATACCATCGATCACCACATTCTTTTGGAGAGACTGAAAACCCAAATTGGTCTACACGGACAAGTTCTGGCCTGGTTTAGATCTTATCTGTCGGAAAGATATCAGTTTGTCTCTGTGAATGGTTTGTCCTCTGACAAATCAACTGTACATTTCGGTGTTCCTCAAGGTTCCGTTTTAGGACCACTATTGTTTTCACTATATATTTTACCTCTTGGGGATGTCATTCGAAAACATAATGTTAACTTTCACTGCTATGCGGATGACACACAGCTGTACATTTCAATGAAACATGGTGAAGCCCCAAAATTGCCCTCGCTAGAAGCCTGTGTTTCAGACATAGGAATGGATGGCTGAAAACGTTCACTTTTAAACTCGGACAAAACAGAGATGCTTGTTCTAGGTCCCAAGAAACAAAGAGATCTTCTGTTAAATCTGACAATTAATCTTGATGGTTGTAAAGTCGTCTCAAATAAAACTGTGAAGGACCTCGGCGTTACTCTGGACCCTGATCTCTCTTTTGACGAACATATCAAGACTGTTTCAAGGACAGCTTTTTTCCATCTACGTAACATTGCAAAAATCAGCAATTTTCTGTCCAAAAATGATGCAGAATAATTAATCTATGCTTTTGTTACTTCGAGGTTAGACTACTGCAATGCTCTACTTTCCGGCTACCCGAATAAAGCACTAAATAAACTTCAGTTAGTGCTAAATACGGCTGCTAGAATCCTGACTAGAACCAAGAAATTTGATCATATTACTCCAGTGCTAGCTTCCCTACACTGGCTTCCTGTTAAGGCAAGGGCTGCTTTCAAGGTTTTACTGTTAACCTATAAAGCGTTACATGGGCTTGCTCCTACCTATCTTTCCGAGTTGGTCCTGCCGTACATACCTACACGTACGCTACGGTCACAAGACGCAGGCCTCCTAATTGTCCCAGAATTTCTAAGCAAACAGCTGGAGGCAGGGCTTTCTCCTATAGATCTCCATTTTTATGGAATGGTCTGCCTACCCATGTGAGAGACGCAGACTCGGTCTCAACCTTTAAGTCTTACTGAAGACTTATCTCTTCAGTAGGTCATATGATTGAGTGTAGTCCTGCCCAGGAGTGTGAAGGTGAGCGGAAAGGCTCTGGAGCAACGAACCGCCCTTGCTGTCTCTGCCTGGCCGGTTCCCCTCTCTCCACTGGGATTCTCTGCCTCTAACCCTATTACAGGGGCTGAGTCACTGGCTTATTGGTGCTCTTTCATGCCGTCCCTAGGAGGGGTGCGTCACTTGAGTGGGTTGAGTTACTGACGTGATCTTCCTGTCTGGGTTGGCGCCCCCCCTTGGTTTGTGCTGTGGTGGAGATCTTTTGTGGCTATACTTGGCCTTGTCTCAGGATTGTAAGTTGGTGGTTAAGATATCCCTCTATTGGGGCGGGCTGTGCTTTGGCAAAGTGGGTGGGGTTATCCTTCCTGTTTGCCCTGTCCGGGGTATCATTGGATGCGGCCACAGTGTCTCCTGACACTCCTGTCTCAGCCTCCAGTATTTATGCTGCAGTAGTTTATGTGTCGGGGGGCTAGGTCAGTTGGTTATATCTGGAGTACTTCTCCTGTCTTATCCGGTGTCCTGTGTGAATTTAAGTATGCTCTCTCTAATTCTCTCCTTCTCTCTTTCTTTCTCTCTCTCGAGGACTGAGCCCTAGGACCATGCGTCAGGACTACCGGGCATGATGACTCCTTGCTGTCCCCAGTCCACCTGGCCTTGCTGCTGTTCCAGTTTCAACTGTTCTTCCCGCGGCTATGGAACCCTGACCTGTCCCCGGACGTGCTACCTGTCCTAACACTGCTGTTTTCAACTCTCTAAGACCGCAGGAGCGTAGAGATACTCTTAATGACGGCTATGAAGCCAACTGACATTTACTCCTGATTATTATTTGACCATGCTGGTCATTTATGAACATTTGAACGTCTTGGCCATTTTCTGTTATAATCTCCACCCGCAGCCAGAAGAGGACTGGCCACCCTCATAGCCTGGTTCCTCTCTAGGTTTCTTCCTAGGTTTTGGCCTTTCTAGGGAGTTTTTCCTAGCCACCGTGCTTCTACACCTGCATTGCTTGCTGTTTGGGGTTTTAGGCTGGGTTTCTGTACAGCACTTCGAGATATTAGCTGATGTACGAACGGCTATATAAAATAAAATAAACTTAAATAAATCTGTCTACGTATCTGTCTTTTCATATGCTTGTTAAGCAGACAGGTGCTACATTTCAAGCTTCTGGTCTCTCTCTGTGTGTGTGTGTGTGTTTTGTTTGTGACCTCTGACATTTTTCTCCCATTCTTCCATCGTTATTACCAAACTTCTCCTTCTGTCGACACCCACTTATGTTCATATACAGTGGGGAGATTTTAAGATTTTAAGATTTTAAGTATTTAATACACTGCTGATTTTGCAGGTTTTCCTACTTACAAAGCATGTAGAGGTCTGTCATTTTTATCATATGTACACTTCAACTGTGAGAGACGGAATCTAAAACAAAAATTCAGAAAATCACATTGCATGATTTTTAAGTAATTAATTTGCATTTTATTGCATGACATAAGTATTTGATCACCTACCAACCAGTAAGAATTACGGCTCTCACAGACATGTTAGTTTTTCTTTAAGAAGCCCTCCTGTTCTCCACTCATTACCTGTATTAACTGCACCTGTTTGAACTCGTTACCTGTATAAAAGACACCTGTCACACACTCAATCAAACAGACTCCAACCTCTCCACAAGGGCCAAGACCAGAGAGCGTGTAAGGACATCAGGGATAAATTGTAGACCTGCGCAAGGCTGGGATGGGCTACAGGACAATAGGCAAGCGCTGGTGAGAAGGCAACAACTGTTGGCGCAATTATTAGAAAATGGAATAAGTTCAAGATGACGGTCAATCACCCTCGG